>NC_036645.1:851036-1010038 GCF_002806865.2 Cucurbita pepo subsp. pepo | reverse complement strand
AAAAAAAAAAAAAAAAAAAAAAAACTTGACACCAATGCCAAAAGGAAAACATAGAACCTAATTGTGGAACAAACATCACTAGAGATACTCTAAGTCCCTCAAGATTCTATTATTTCTCTTACTCCACAAACCAACCCCTGCAAGCCACAAGAAGAGCCTTCTTACAAAAAAGCATATGGAGAAAGAACTGATTGATCATCTTCATGGAATCTCTATATCTAAAAAATTGGAAGACAATGTTTTGTTGGGAAAAGATCACAAATCCCTAAGCCAACGGAAAAGAGAGGGCAAGAGGTTTTATGAAACTTATTCCTTCTCAAGTACCCTTATCAAATGTATAATGAATATTGAATATTTTATAGATTCCTGATGGCATATGGTCAAATAAGGCACATTCCCATGAGATTAATAAAGATGTAAATAAGCTATCTCAGATATTCATGCTAAGGAGGAGAAAAATCAACTAGCAGACAAGTCAAATTGTAGCTCATGTTTCTTATTATAGAGAGTTACCACAATAGACAGCATTCCGATGCCCTCGTAGCCTCTTTATGTTTTGCATTTTCTGCACCATTGTTGACGGCTTAGCAATTGCATAACATGCTGAACGTACAGAAGGTGCACGTTGATGTCGGGAGAAACCACCTCCAATTTCTCTCAAACTTAATCCACGAACAGAATCAGCTTTCATATGAGGCCAACGCATGTGTGCTGGGGGACCACTTGGCTTGCTAGCTCCCTCATTTTTATCATCTGGGGATCAAGAATTTTTCATATAAAATAAACGAACAGCATCTTCACAAAACAAAGATAGAAGGGTAAGTCTAGAACTTTCAAGTAAATAGTTGGATAATGACCAAAAACAGAATAAGAAGTCACTGTTGCTACAATAACGTAAAATACACTTCACTAATAGTCTCCAAAAATTCCATTACACAGCATAACACAACAACACTTTGAAAAGAAAAAAAAAAGGTGAAGTGAATATCACTTACAGCTCAGAAGTGAAAATGTGCCCGTTCCTAATAATGTAGGCACGTCAGCTGCATTTGGAGCAATTGCACCATTCATACCTCTAGATGGAGAGGCCTTGTTAAGCATCAATTGCTTCAAAAGTTTTATCAGGTGGTCCTTATCGACATGTGAATACCTTTAAGGGTAACAACAACATAATAATAATCTTACCATGGAAGGCTATGAAAAAATAACATTACAAGATAGATTTACTTGTGCATGCTTTGAATCAAATTCAACAATGAACAATGGAAGAAGCAAGTAAGAACTAAAAGCACGGTATTTTTCCCTTTTCTCTTTCAATAAGCTTTTCATTACTAATCTAAGAACATTCATAAAAAATAAAAAATAAATAAAAAAAAACGAAAGAATAGCTGCAGAGAGACGTGGTGTTCAAACCAAAGCTAAAGAAATGCAAAATTGATTGCTTTGATTATCCACGGATCCATGCCTAAAAGAATTATGCAACACTAATTGATTGGCAAGAAGAGATATGCATACCTCTCCACCAAGTGTTGGTACTTTAAAGGAAATGACAAGCCATCGTCATTTTCATGCCCACTTTGCATCCCATTTCTAGAAAACCAAGCATGATATCGTCGGGGTAAAAGCTGATGTTCGAAAAGCTCATCCCAGAGCAGCCCACAAGTTCTATGACATGGCCCAGATGAAAGAAAGTGCATGATAAGAAAATAAACTTCTCTAAGGTCAATTTCTACATCAGGCTCCGACGTCTGGTTAGTTTCAAGTTCTTCAAATTGAGTTTGCTGATGCGCCTTAATGGGGAGACTTGAACATTTCAAGTTAATGGAAGGTGTATGATAAACAAACTTTCGAAGAGCCATATTAGTCATAGAACCTACAGAAGAAGAATCAAATTTTCACCAAAATCACCTCAAAAACAAATAATTGGCCAGATCAACAATTTCAAAGTAAATAACACTCTGAAACACATTTGTTAAAGGAATAATAGTTATATTAGCAAGATAAATATTACAAGGAAAAGAGGACTGAATATCTTTCAATTGGCTTGATCTTCCATCTATTTCTTTTTTTTAAACAAGAACAAACTATTCATTGAGTTCAACAATAAGTAGGGTGGGAATTCAAGTATTTGACCTTTTAGTCGAAGACACGTGTTTTATGTTAGTTGTGTGATACTCAATTTGGCAAGAATAAACTATCCATTGATAAATGAAAAGATAAAAATATGCTTAGAGACAAACTTGAATTTAGGGAATAAAATTAATACTTTTGATTTCTTCTTACACGTGTGAGACAAATACGAGGTCATCTTATATAGAAGAAAGACTAACCAATAAGGAAAGAAATATTACAAATATAAATAAGGAATATATACATAATACACAATCAATATTACAAAAATCTAAAAAGAAATCCAACCTATACAAACTTCTAAAGAAGAACAAAGCACCCAAACTAAGAACAAACTCCAAATATTAGAAGAGACAGAAAATTCTGTTAGGTCTTGAAGCTCTCGAATTATCTAGAAGTTCCACGACTTTGAAACGAAGAATATTTCTTCATCCCCACGGTTGATCCTCCACCTAAGGAACTCTCAAGTGACCATCTTAGAATAATAAAATTGCCATCGATGTACCAAGGGGTTATTCCGTCTTTTGAACAAATTGAAATAAGAAAACCAAAACAAACCAGATGACATATACTCTCTTAAGGTCCAACTTCGCACCTCTTCATCTATACACTCCAACTTCAAACCTCTTCCTCTATAAATTCTCCCTCTCTGACCTGTAATTTACTTTGGTTCTCATAATCACGGTCATACACAGATGAATTTCCTCCCCCAACCCATATCCCTCAAACCGCTCCTCTTTCCCGGCCGAAGCTAGGGATATTTCAGCAAAACCCTCCCTCAAGCCATGTCCCACTCAAGCAAACCAATGAAAAATACTTGAGTAAGTTAAGAAAAACTGCCCCTCCCGAGCCATGTCCTCCAGTTCCCTCCCAAATGATCCAAGGCAATCCAAAGCTCTTGAAGAAAGAAGAACAGGTACTAATGCAGTTATCACTAATGCAGCTATAGTATAACACGGCTGAATGCACATAAATTTCACGAAGTACACAAAGAAACGCCAAAGACAAAGTGAACATGAATTATATTCTAACCCTAAGCCACAGAGAACCGCAGACCAAAGTAATAAATCGAAAAATCCCAGACCTATTGAACTGAAGGAGCCACGGAATTCATCCAGATAGGGAGTCCCAGAAAGTCAGAAATTCTCTTCTGCACCTACGAAATCCTGACCTCTCAAAATTCATAATGCATCTCTGTCCATTACGAATAACTCCAATTCAGTTTCATTGAAACTCCCAGAACACAATTGAACTACAGAAGCAACATACACAATTTCATCACACCAAATTTAGAACACCCACAAAATGGACAAGCCCTACCCAATATCCAAAACTACGAACACAAAATAAGACTCCCATTTAACAAGTACCTTCAATAGAGTCAGCAGCAAATCCCCACCAAAAACTCCACGATGAACAACTGCATCTTCAACTTCTGAGATTACAAGACTATGCTGGATATGGATCAAGAAACTCAACAAATTTTGCAGTTATAAGATATCGAAACAATGGAATGGAAACTAACAAAGTGTGGCCGAGGATGAAGATTATAGGTTCAGATTCTTGGAAGGAGCTCCGAAATTTTCATGGGGAATTTCTGTAATTCTTCTTTCTTTCAGTCTACAAGAAGAAGAGCAATACAACAACAGCGAAACGATTAAGAAAGAAATGGGCTGAAAAAATAGAATCGAACGATGCGTTTTGAAGCAAATATTTTTAAAATGCGCAATACATAAATCTTTGAGGCAGTCCACCATGGCAAATCCGACGCCGTTTTGACTCTGTGTGAAAGAACGACGCCGTTTTAGTGACCAAGGGATTTGACAAACATAAAAAATATCGAAATATTTTATTTTTGCAACGAATACCCGCGAAATTTTAAATTATCTAATTTTGCCCCCACTTTATGAAATAAATGTTTTAATTGCCCAAAAATGTAATTAGGGTTTATGTAGGGAGGCTTTTGCTTAAAAAAAACCTTAATCCAATTTTTTTTTTATCTAATATTTTGTTGAATTCAAAAATAATTACATAAATTACTTGTGTTTTTAATTAAAGATAAAAAATTAAAATTTACCCTAAACTTCTCGATGCGTTTCAATAATTTACCGTAAACGTTCCGTTATATCAAATTGTACCCTCAAACTTTAATTAGTGTTACAATTTTAACCCTAGATTTTTAAAATTGTGCCAATTTTTTTACCGGCATATAAATTTATTGTCAACGTTAGTCTTGACAATTTGGGTAAATTTCAAATAAAAATGGCATTATAGTCACATAAGTAAGATCGACAGTGTAATCTCCATTAATGTTCACATTGTTGAAATAAGATACAAGCTATCAAACAAGTGAGTTAAGCCTATTCGTTCTTGCGTGTGCGTTACGGTCAAGCGACGTATGCTCGAGCCTCTGGCACCGGTTCAAGAACAAAGTTTTAGAAAATGGGGGCAGAGAGTTTTGGAAGCAAGATTTGAGAAATTGAGATTGATGTTATATGGGAATGTAAGCAAAAGGCAACAACAACGTCTTACCGCATATAACTATCGGGTAGGGAGAAATTGACAACTAGTCATATCTCCTATAGTACATCTTGGGGCATTTTAGCCCTTGGTGTAAACACGATTTTGGTGAACGGTCATACACTCCCGTACTAACCCAATATGAAATGGTAAAGACCTATATATGATGAAAGCATGTGAAAAGGGTTTGGAACGGACATGCAACCATAGACAACACGGGACAAGCAAGACCGGAATATCTGTCATGGGGCCATCGAGAATAACTCATAAAAATAAAATAAAATATATTACTAACTAAATCATATTTTTTTAAAAATTAAACAATAAATATAAATATAGATAAATACGTTTTAATTTGCCATTAAGTTATGTTCAATTATAGATTTATAAATTAGCCATAATTTGTTAATTTAACCGAAAAAGAAAACAAACTAGTTACTTTTCACGAGCCAATAAATGGAAGACACGTCAACGAACAAGCAAAAAATGACGTGGCGTGTTAATAGCCGACTTTTGTTCTTTCGCTCCCCTTCCTCCGTGCCCATAAATTGCTGTTCCCGTTCAATTTCTACGGATTGGCTTTGATTTCGATTCAAATCCTCTCGTCTGGTTTTAGGTTGAGTTTTTTTTTTTTCACCGTTCTCGATCGGATAATTTTTCGTCTCGTGATCGGGTGGCGGTTGCAGTCGGATCGGATCTGCGAGTTATTTGAAAAGATATGGCGGAGGATAAGTACAATTTGAAGAACCCTGCGGTGAAGAGGATCCTTCGGGAGGTCAAGGAGATGCAGGCTAATCCTTCTGATGATTTCATGAGTCTGCCTCTCGAGGTTCGTTGCTTTTGAATTTCCCTGGATTTCCTTTTCCATTAATTATTTCTTTTTCTTTTTTTTTCCTTGAAAACTNTAATGGTTTTTCGTATTTTTGTTGAATGAATTGATTCACTATGATTGTTTCCGACTATTCAAATGATCTGATACGCGTGGAATTGTGGTTGAAATTAAGTATTAATTTGACGTTATTTTATAGTTCAAATCTGCTGGTGTCTGCCGTTGCTTGCATATGAATTTCTAGGGTTCTAAGGATGAAAATGGAAATATTAACGAGTGTTTGTGGATTTCATTCCAGTTTTGTATGTTTGGAATTTTTTTGGACAGCTGAAAATTGAAAATTTGGGACTGTTCTTTGATTTTTAAACCCTTGCTCTCTCTAGTTATGTTAATAATTGCGTAGGTATCTCGACTGGGTCCAGAATTTGCATATGTGTTCATGCATCATATGGTATTCTCATAATTGTATCGACATAATTGCATCTGGAAAAAGAAAAGAAAAACGAACACCAGTTCTGGTATTATCTGCATAATTTTATTTTCTTAAATACTTTAGAACGTAAGGCTTTTGTCGAACATCCTTCTGTTGAATTTAAGGCTAAATGTTGGTTTTTCAGGATAACATATTTGAATGGCAATTCGCCATCCGCGGACCTGGTGATAGTGAATTTGAGGGTGGGATATACCATGGACGTATCCAATTGCCATCTGAATATCCATTCAAGCCACCTTCGTTCATGTTGTTAACCGTAAGATAGCAATCTCTTTTCCTCTACTTATTTCCCTTTTTGTTGATTCTCTTCTGTTGTGTTGATGGGCTGCTCAATGTCAATTCCTTTCTTTCAGCCAAATGGGCGTTTTGAAACCCAAACAAAGATTTGCTTAAGCATATCGAACCATCATCCCGAGCATTGGCAACCGTCATGGAGTGGTGAGTTCTTTGTATTCTTTATCCAGCTTGTCTTATTACATTGTTCCGAGTATGTAACAACCAAAATCCACGATATTGTCCTCTTTGAGCCTCTCATAGGGAGGTTTCTAGATCCTTGTGAATGTTTCGTTTCCCTCTCCAACCGACGTGGGATCTCACAATGTATATAATTCCTAACTTAAACATAACTCAACTGATTTAGGCTTAAGATTTTTGACTGAAAAGAACATACTTTGAATTCTTACTCACACATTAACAAGGATGGCATTGTCTGGTTTCTACTTAAGTTGCTTTAGGTTCCACTTCCACATTCTCTGATCCTTCTTGTTCTTTTCCTCCCTTCCCTTTTTGTTGATTGCTGCTTGTCAGTACGCACTGCCTTGGTTGCATTAATTGCTTTCATGCCCACAAACCCAAATGGCGCTCTTGGTTCCCTGGACTACAAGAAGGAAGAAAGACGGGTATTGGCCATCAAATCTCGAGAAGCAGCCCCCAAATTTGGTACTCCTGAACGTCAAAAGCTAATTGACGAGGTATTTCCAAGTTCTGTTGATATTTCATACCCTGTTGAATAGCATATTGAATTTCATTGTTCATTCATGAGCTTCTTTAACATCACAGATTCATGAATATTTGCTGAGTAAGGCGCCGCCTGCCCCTCAACCGAGTTCTCCAGATGACTCCGAGGAGAAACCTGCTAACAAAGAGCCTGATGTTGAGGTAACTTCTGAACCCGCTGAACTTGCAGCTGCTGTGGTAGAGCAACAGAATCCACCCATAAGCGACAGGATCGTCGAGGAAGCCATACCAGAGGAGACATCTATAAATACCAATCTCCAACAAGCAGCAGCAAGAGAGGCGCCATCTGATCGCCCCGCCGTGCAGTTGAGAACAGAGACGAGAGTCAATAAACCTGCCGATGACCGGTTGTTCACATGGGCTGCTGTGGGGCTCACTCTTGCAATTGTAGTTCTGTTGCTGAAGAAGTTCATCAAAGCAAGCACTCATGGATCAGTGTTCATGGATGAATCTTAATAAGATCACAGAAATGTCCGCCGCTGCTAGACACAAGGCTCCTTCTTATGTGTATCATGATTAGAGTCATTAGCGTAAATTTGAATTTCGTTATCATTGGACTAGGAAAAGGCAATCCTATGTCTTGTGATCCTGCCGCCCGCTTCCATTATTTGTAGCTATAATAGTAACATATGCAAGAGAGAAAAAAAAAATGCTTGGCTTAAAGCAGTGTGCCTAAAAACCCTTTTAAATATTTTGGCCGTCTATTTTATGTACATGGTGTTACCATATAATTACAATTGGTTTTGAGAACATGATGAAGTCTTCTTTTCTTCCTTTTGGAAGATTAATAGTAGTGTTGTGTTCTTTAGTTTTTCAATTTTTCTCCATTCATTTCCTAAAAATAATACACATAATTTTCTTTCTTTGTTTTTTTTTTTTTTAATTAAAAAAAGAAAAAGAAAAAAACAATTTATAGTATCTATAAGCTTTACTATTAATCATCCAAAAGACAAAAAAATGAGAGCACAGCCAAAATAGAAAGAAAATGACTTAGGGGCTGAGAATTGTGTTCGTGATTTTAGGGGCAATTTTGGTATTTCACAAGCTATACCTTTATTTATTTCTTTGCTAAAATCATTTTAGTCAAAATGATTTTTATCAGTTTAATTATAAACTATTAGAGCTTATTTTGGAATTAAAAATTAAGATTATTAGATATTATCCCCGAAATAAGACTAATATATGTTTCACTTCATAATTTTTTTTTTCTTAAAATTTTATAATTATTTCTAATTGAATATTAATTTATTAAATAGTTGTTAATTTTTTAAGAACATTAATTTTAGTTATTAATTTTAAAAGGTTATTACATGATACACACTTTACTAATTAATTTCATTTAAATACTATTAACTATCTCACGCTCTCATCTTATAATAATACTTCAGGTGCTAATGAAATTATTTTAGTGAAATTTAACTGTCACAATTCTCGGAAAGTTCAAATGAAATTATTTTAGTGAAATTTAACTCTCACAATTCTCGGAAAGTTCCTTTTGAATCGCATCAAAAGATCTTTTTGGATTTCCTTCGTAATCAATAACAACTGCAGCATTGTCATCATATCATATTATCCTACCGTCTTCTCTTTTGATCCCTTCTAATCTTTCTATTTGAACCCGCTATTCAATGGTTAGTTTGTGTACATCAATCTATTAATTTGTGCCAAGTCGATATCTCAAAATTACACATAGGAATTTATCAAGTCTTATCAAGATCAGGTGGCATGTAAAATGTTTTAAGAATAGTTTTAGATGATTAATAAAAGCAAAGATCATCCCATGATTAAAATCACTTCAATTATTATTAACAACAAGTCATATACAAACAACAAACAAAACATGAAGAAAGAAAAAAAAAAAAAAGAGAATGAAAAAAGAATATTGTTATTGAACAGAAAATTGTTTTGAAGAACACTCCCAAACCAGTCTCTAAATCATCATTCATCCTATTACAAACACCCCATCCATGAAGAGCTTCCCATTATTTGACAAACATTTTAATAAACAAAACAGAAACTAAGGCCATCAACATACACATTTCCAATTCACAAAACAAACACATAATCAGAAAATTTGAACGAGAAAATGGAGATTCAAGAGTGTTGTGGCGATGGAGCGATCAGTTCTCGTTATCTATTTTCTTCACTACAGTCACTGGACAGGCACCATTGTTCACCACATAGTTGCTTACGCTCCCCAATATGGCCCTGTCAAAATTGCATACACAAATCTCGTCAAATTCAAACATCGACACAGTCGAACCCACCCGGTTGCAAATTCGAGGTACTTGGAGCACCCCCGTTTCTCGACCACTCTCACTAAAGCCATTAATAATTGCCTTCCTTCAACCTTTCCCACTCCCTCTATTCATAACCAAATACCATAATAAACTTTCTAGATTGACTTAAAATCATGTACATCCCACGAGTACCCACATTATTCAACACCGAAGTTTATGTTGGTATAATGTATTTAACATCTAATGTAGATGGTTCTTTTCCTTTCAGACCTCCCCGATTAAAATGCGCTACGGAAAGGTTCCCACACCCTTTATAAAAAATGTTTCGTTCCCTTTTCCAACCGAGGTGGGATCTCACAACCCACCCCCTTCGGGGCAAGCATCCTCGTTAGCACTCATTCACCTCAGTTGGGATCTCACACAAACAACTAAATAAACCCAAAACAAGTAACCACTAAACTAACATTAACAGTAATCTCTAAACTAATAGTAATTAAACTAGACTAATTATCTAACATTTCATCTTACATCATGAGTTATCGAAACATTCGCATCCATGATTAACAGCCGACCATGGTTGGAATGGTCATCTACATTCGATCTATCTCGTATAAGCTCAAGGGAGCAGACAACTACTTTTCATAACCCAAAAAATCTGTAATTTTTAGCAATCAGAATTTCACTTCTATTCATAACATTATAATTATCTTTCCTCTCCAAAAATGGATAAAGCAAGATGCCCATCGGCCTAAGTAAAGCAAGTATACTGAGAGAAGATCCAAGAACCATTTGATATGTTCTATCCAAAACAGTTTCTGCAAATTGTTCTATAGAGCCAATCTTATAGTTTCAAATACTCATCTAATTTCTTATGAAACACGGCCATTTTCTAAGAAAGAACAGCTTTTATGGTTGTAAAAAACAATTCATCCACAACAATGGAGTAAGGAAATATAAAAGTTTGGAAGGAAAAGAAAAAAATCCAATCATTTCTTGTAAAATCAACCAAAAGCTGATTTAAACAACAAAAAGAGAGTTCGCTCTAACCTCTTAATCTTGCCAAGACCTCTGTTTCCGATCACAAGACAGCTAATAGGAATATGATCAATCGCTTCACAAATCTTCTCACGAGCATCTCCCCAATAAATCTTAAGCAACACAGTGATCTGCTCTCATTACAGAAAAAATCCAAATCATCGCGATGAATTCCATAAACACCACAAAAAAACGGTAAACAAAAACACAAAGATAAAACAATCACCTCCTTCTGCGCCGCCGCAGTCGTCACAATGTCAATAGTTTCAGCATCAGGCTTAATCCCGTACTTCTTCAAGGTGTGAGGATCGGCAAATTCAACCATAGGAATAAGCGCTGCAAAACAGAAAACATACCGCCAAACCATCAAGAACATAAAACCAAACCGAAAACGAATTCGACACCGAGTTTGTTCAAACAGTGAACAGAGCAACAACATCAGCAACCACGAAAAATGTTTGCGGTGCGATCGAACAAGTGCATGCGTAATCTCCGGCGATAGAATAAGCGATGAAAGAATATCTTACGAGATCCGGTGGTTCGCCAGAGCTGCATCTCGCCGTCTTCATAACCACCGTCAGGACGAACAGTGATGAGAACCAAAAAATCGCCCTTGCGGATAATGTTATCGATAGCCCATTTGAGAGCTTTTCTGCTGCAGGAGGAGAAATCCACCGCCACTCCGACTCTCCGTTCACCGTCCATTTTCTGGTGTTCTCTTACTTCCCGTGGAACTGTGAATGAGAATGAATGTTGGGAGAGCTTATTCTATCAGAGGAATTGGAAGAAGGGGCGCACCGCAATTTCAGGGGCAAAGACTCCACCACAGGAAATAACTATTGAATGGGAGTGAAAATTGGTATCTAGGATGTATTATCCTCTGCGGACGGGCGTAGGGAAAGATTGTGTTCCCCAATACACTTGCCTTTTAAAAACGTGTTTACACAAATGATTGATTTAAGATGAAAAATTGATGATATTTACCATAGTGTCATGATTATGTTTATCCAAGACGTGATGTATGTGGCGCGTATCAGATGTCTCAATCATGTCATGCCCGTTCCAAACCATTTTTTATTATGGTTAAAATGTCTCAAAATGTGCGGTACGGAATGTGACTAGTTGTCAATTCTTCCTACCTCGGTTATAATGCTATAACAAACATTGTGGTTGTTGTTTATTTGCTTCAAGCCTATAACATTGTTTTCGTACAAATTGTTTAAAAAAATGCATTTTCAAGCTCACATTTTTAAAAATATTTTCTCGCAAATATGACTCGAATCTCATTCATATGTTTGAATTGTTCACGAGTTACGATTTTCATGCAGCTGACTAGTTTTTTTTAGGTTAGAATAAGTGATATAATCGTTGTCCCTGTTTGACATTTAATTTTAGTTAATAAATTATAGATTTGAATTTATTAAATAAAAAAAATAAGCTAAAAATATTAGAACATAAAAAACCTAATTTTTATCCAATAATAAAAATTTATTTGTCCAAATAAGAAAGCTTTAAAAAAAAAGTGTGGAAAAGAGTAAATAGAAAAACAAATAAGCACTAGTTATAAATTTATCCGAAATCAACGGTGGAGGTTTAGTTTGAAACTTAAAGCTGTAGGCTGCGGTGTAGAGGATTATTATCTCCCTCAATAATCTACATAAATGGATGGTGACAAGGAAGGGGGGATGATCTTGGCTCATCTTGTTCAGCCCAGTGAGTGGACTTTTAATTGAAGTTATTTTTTGTATTATTTTTCTATTTATATCTTATTCCAATTTATAAATTTTGATTTATCTATTATATTGTTAGCATTTGATAATCTATTTAAGTATTTAATTATCTATTATATTGATTATCTATTAAAAGTCATTTATTAATATTAAAAACTAAATCATTACAAATACAAAACAAAGAACATAGTAGCCTAAGAGACCAAAACATTGCCAAATTCAAAATAGTGAGACTAGAAATGTGGTACCTTTATAATAATATGGACTCCTCACTCTGGTGAACTCGACGAGTTGGCTAATTTTTTGAGTTCAACATGTCCACGTAAGTTATTCGAACCTCTTTAAACCTCTAAACGGTGAAATCTAACACATTGAAATGAACAACTTGACCTCCTGCAACAGCCACGGTTAGAAAGATGAGGCAATATCATTCACACTTCAGTGCACGAGTAATCTCCCACGAAAGTGGATCATTAACAGAATAGACGTTATCTCCACATTTGCTAGTTTGCCTCCTGCAATTCACTATTGCAACCACAAAACTTTCGTTCTCGAGTGATGATGGATACATTACTTGTTCTTCCTACAAAGTTAGAACCAACTTTTAGGAATACGGGCAGTGGATGAATCTGACTAAACATAAGAATTCAGATTAAATAATGATTCTCATGATCAGGTCATCATGTATGCATGATAATAATTTGAAACATATGATCATTACTCTTCAATCGAATTACTATACCACCTTTCAGAAAGAAAAAAACTCAAATCTAAACATAAATAGCAATGAGGTCGAAGTCAAAGAATATCGTTGTGATAAAGGTCGGAATGTCATTATCATGTGGCATAGAGCGGCCGTAAGCATCTTTTTTGGCAGCTTTAGAGAACTATACTAGCAACTTATTCTTTGTTATTAAACAAAAGCTATTTTCACCTGTACTGGTGGTTTTGAAGCATAAGCTTTTTTTCTTTAAAGCATTATTTTAAGTTCAGTCTTTACCTCCGGTAGTTCACAGAATTCATCAGGAGATATTTGCAACAACTCTGCAGCAGTTTGACCTGTACAGCAAGCAAAGATTTTTGCAGTATCATCTGCAAGGGTGATTTTCAGGTCGAATGTACGAACCAGCTCGGACTTGCATTCACAACGACAGAAGCTGCACTCAGTTCTGCCGGGTGTCTCCTCAACAAAATGACCACAATTTGCATGCAAAAATTTCGTACTAACATGACAATGTGAAACTTGGTCAAGCCGAACTCGACACACCTGTCAAGGAGATTTGGAGAAACAAAATAAAAATCACAGCTGATAGAGGTGAGATATTAGAAAAACGAGGGAAGAAAATTCCAAACTTTGAATGTATTTTTCGAGATTCGATTTTGGAAGCATAGCTGTGAGGCTAGGTGCGAACGAAGAACAAAAATTTCCCTAATCACTCTACAAAGGTTGCAAAAAGAGAAACCTCATTGATCATTCAGCTCCCTCTCCTAAGGTTTGTTGCTCATGTATTATGTTATAAGAATGAGGAACTCCTAATTGGCTGATCCTAAGCAACAGAGGTATGGAGTTTATTTTGCAGGAGATTTGCTTCACTTGTTCTCCAAGGATATAGATGAATGGCTCCGAGAAATCCTTTCAGCCCGGTAGCTTATCGAGACAGCTACGGTTTCATGGAAATGTACGATGAGAGCTCCCTTGCGGTCCTGATGGATGGATAGAAATCCAACCCCTTAACGTTGAAGAAAAATATATATATATTGTGTTCTTGAATTATTTATGACAAACTGAAATGCCCCGTTCAAGATATTTGTTATCAGTCTTCTTCTTGAAACTCAATATCAGGGCACCTATTTTTTGTGTGTGTAGAGGTTCTTCAACAAGGACCTTTCTCCCTCTTCCCTCAGCCTCTAGGTTATCTCTTCCATTTTCTTACAGAAAGTTTCTTATCAAACATAACATAATATAGTCCGAAAAAGGAGAAGGAAAAGAAAAAACTTTACCTTTGTACCATGAGAGTTGCTGGTAAGATCAGAAAGTCGTGAAATTTTATGAAGACAAGATGAGGTTAACAATGCTGGCAAGCAGCTAAGGTTGACAAAAGAAGCTCCAACATGATTCTCAATCCATAAAGCCTCCAAGCTTCAAAAGAAAAGAAATCAAATCAAATTAGAAATGCCATGAATAAATCACCAAAATTTTTACAAGGAGAGAAACCTCAAATCGAAGGCAAATTATTTATTTCTGGAAACATTTCAAATGATCCAATACTTCCAATTTATTTACTAGATAACTGGATAAAGAGTTTGAATTAGCTCACTTATTCTTCTTTATGGTGCATGTCAGGCCACTGATATATACTGTATGTCCAACGCCTACCCTTCCCAGCGACCTTTTACAAGAAGGGGAATAAAAAAAGGAAAAATGAAAGAGGAACTCAGAAAATGAGTAGAAGTATGAGATGAGAAGTTTTTGTTATTTGAAGAGCCATGCAAAATCCAGACTCATAAAACTCAGAAATTAGAAGTTAGGCAACGAAAATGTCCATACCAAGATCTCACGAAATGCAACTTTGCCGAAATTTGTCCGGTGTTATCTTCAATTCTCATAGAGAAAACAGCTTCTGTGGTATTTCTTTCATTTACTATATCTATAATGATACCATATAAGCTAATGCCAGTCATCTTGTCTTGAAGGTCGACCACAAAAGACTGTAAACTTCACAAATAGCATGAAAAATTAAGATTCATCTCCGTAAAGTAAATGAGACAGACTTCAGAATGAAAGAAATTTTTTACAGAATCACAATTCAAGTAATTGCAATTAGTTGTTTGGCAAACAAAGAAAAAATAAATGCTTGGTGATATGGGATCTGAAGATTAATACTGTAGCAATTAGACCTGTCATCTATAATATGTCAAGTGAATTTCTCAGAATTTTAACATCAGAATTTTGTAAGGCATAAATTGGCTTTTACCTTTTGCATCTTGTAAAATCAGATAATTATGAACTTTATACTACAGAAGGATTACAAAAAACTGACAGGAGCTAAATGCGTGGACCATTCTGAATCAATTTATGATATAACCAGAGTCAGGTATAAATTCCACAGGTGTATGAAACTGTACATGGAATAATGGGGTTGCAAGAGACATTATAAATGTCATTTGTCCGTTGTAACTACTACTTATTCAAGAAAAAGAACACAAATGCCATCCATACATTAAGATTATGATTAGAAGTTAAACTCACCCGAAAAGGATAATTACCAAAATCAATTGTCCCATGTGAATCGCACGGCAAGGAAACTTGAGAAACTCGGGGATCCTGAGTAGGATATGATGTACCAAGCGTCCTTGAAGCTTGGCTTATATTCTGTGTTAAAACACATACCTGTGTAGTAAAATATTTATATATTAATGAGATTCAAGAAATAGAAAGTGTTTTTAAGTTTGTGTGTGTGTGTGCAGTGTAGAAAAGGTGGGAATCTACAACACACTTGCTCCTCATGCTGAATGCAAGGCACCAAATATAACTGTGTTGCACTACCATATTCAAGACAAAGCTCATCACTTGTTCCAAGGCCATTCTCGTTTACAGTAGCAATATATGGTCTATCAAGGGCAAGCAAGCTACCAACACTGTTGAAATGGGAACTGTTATGTTGATATAATCATATAAGAATATTCCTGAATAACTAATATCAACTTAAAAGACTCACCTTAGAAGATTGGCTAGTATCACCTGTTCACCCCATAAGAGAAACTTTAGCTTGAAACCATCATTATCAAGAAGACTAATTTGTATCATCTGTAAGCCGTTAGTCTTCTCATGAATTTCTATTGGACCAATAGACTCAATCCTGAAAATATTGAATATAAGACAACCATTATTTAGTTCATTATTGGACAAATCCACCCTCTGTGAAAACTGATTTATTTGGTCAATTCAGCCTCTAGCTCATTGCAGGATAAGAAACCAGTTTAGATGGAGATGGATAAAACTGGAGAAAAAGTTGTATATCTTGCCTTGCATATAATGAATATGTAGTCCCTTTATTGACGGCGTCAAGAGAAACAGAAGAAAAGGAATCGGAACAAAATTGAGCTCCTAGAAGTATTACATCATCATCCTCTTCCTATAATAAATAGAAGATAGTCACTGTGCATATGCAAAAAAAAAAAAAAAAAATTATAATATTGATTCTGGTAGCTAGAAAAGCCATTTTGACAACCTCATCTAACAATATGATAAGGTATTCAGTTGGTAGAAGTCGTGGATGACCGGATCCGCCACTGGCAGCACGAAGATAGCATCCAGTTAAAAATATTTGCCTCCCTTTTTTCAAAATTCCACCAACTAAGTCATAGAATCTGCCATCAAAGATTCATGTTTTACTTGTTCTTCCATGAAATATGAAGATAGCAAGTTCTGTGCAGTTGTAGAGTCGTAACAAAACCTCAAATCAAGATGAAACTATGGAAATGGAAGTCGATATTTAGGGATAAAAACTAAAAATAAATAAATTAATTAATTAATTAAAAAAAAATGAAGTGATTCGGGCATGCTTTAATGTCAATATGCAATACAAAATCAAGCATTCATATCCAGCAACTGTATCATTGGATTCACAACCTTAGTTAAATAAGGATTTGTTCTATGAGTTGTTCAACTGTATCCTTGAGTTCTAAAAAACTTACTATTCAAACCAATCAATCAATTTTTATTCAATGTACCAATTGTTGAGTGTGGTCCATTGATCCTTCAAATGTACCAATAGACGAGTTAGTCTCTCTCCTTTCTTTGATCCAATCAATCAATTTCTATTCAAATGTACCAATTCATGAGTGTGGTCTATTGGTCTACTGATCCTTCAAGTATCTGCAATAGCTTGTCTTGGTACATTCAGTTGGTTTCATCTTATACCTTCAAGAAAAAGATAAATTATTGGTTTGTGGCTCAGGAGAGAATCAACATCTTATATCTCAGCATGAAAGCCTCTCCTCTTGTCCTTGGTTTGAATTGGCGTGTCGGGTACAAGTGCAATGCAAAAGATCTTAATCGCTTACTGTGACTATACCCACCTGCTTTTGAGTCATGGGTTGTATGTAGCAGACATCTGATATTTTTGTTATTCAGAGGTCACGCATTCAATGGACGATGAGGTCATTTTGAATTCTTTGTTCAAGGAGAAAGGTAATTTGCTTTGGCAAGCTAATTTTGTTCATCATTTATGGCATATTTGGGTGGAAAGAAACCAATAACTTTCATGGGGTTAGATAACTTGTAGGAGGAGATGTGGGGTTTTGTGCATGTTAACGTTTTTTTTTTTTTTTGGGGTTCATACTACAGTTTCTCTTTAATAAACATTTTCTTGTGTTCCTCACTTTTAGCTGGCCTTCATTTTTCTTTGGTGGATTTTTTGTGTTCATTTTTCAAATGCAAGCTGGTTTGTTCAAACTAATGTGGCACAAAAAGAGTGCAGTGCAGTAATACCACTGAAAGGATCTTCTAATTAAGCAAACAAATGGCCATTCAGAATACATTCATTCCACATGGTTTTTATTGCATGATAAATAGATCTGAAGGGTAGCAGTATTACCTACAATGGAGATAGAGATCAATCGTATTAGAGCTCCAAAAATCCCCCAAAGTAAGCATGTGTATATTTGTACCTTAAGAAAATCATGTTGATAAAAGATTCAGATCCTTGTTTGTATAATGACATCTAAACAGTCGAACTAGGGAAACAACACCTGAACTTAAGTAGTTCCAAAAAAATTATAAAAAAAAAACAAACAAACAAACGAAGGTCGTCCCAAAGAAAGATATATCTATATATTATTGAGTAAATTAACTAGTACTATGAATATGTGTGTTTCAGTTTCAGAAACCCTTTCCTCAAGCTACAAATATATTAGCATTTTAGTCATGTATAATTGATTTGGAAGAGCAACAAGAACATTGCTAAAATTACAATCATCAGCTTAAAATGGGAGATAGAAGTACCTGGAAGAATAAATTCTTCAACAATAACAGCTTCCAAAACGCTGCTTAAAGATAGGAAATTCTTCTCATATATGGAGTCAATAGTAACTGTTTTCGGGAGCTTCTTTCTTCTATTCTTCTTCTTCAACTGATTAATACATTCAGGTATTTTCTTGGGAGCCCCAATTCTGTGTTGCTCAGACCAGGCCTTCAAAACAAAAATCACTACCCAAATAACTATCTTGTAGAATAGAACTGTGAAAGGTTAATTTATATCATCTTAGTTGGTAACAAGAAGTGGAACCGGTATTTTTTTTTTTTTTTAAGAAACATCAGAAGTGAAACTAATCATTGTTTATATAAACCATTTAGTTACTGTTCTTTTTCAGACTTACTCAAGTTGCACAATATCTATCAACTACTGTACTTTGTCTTCTCCATCTAAATCAGGCACAAACTTTGACCCCTTACCATAAGGGTTAGGTGTAGTTGTTCAAGGGTATAGATAACTTTGCCTGGTTTTTACCAATCATTCAGCTTATTAGCTCTCTCCAAGATACCACGTTATGCACCATGTTTTACCTCAACTAAACCACTTTTTTTCCATACCATCTCTTATCAAAATTTCAGGGGTTATACCAACTCCCACCACAAGGAAACCTCGTGAATCAGGTTACATTAGCGTAAACAATTTTATGCTATGGAAAACAATGTATTCTTCCTAAGCTAACGAGTTACAATTTAGGGGCACTGGACAGGAGGGATAAGGAAGTCCAGAATGCATTTTCCACCTAGAGAAGAAACGTATGCCTTCATCACCCGTGGATTTCTTGTTTCCAATCTATACTATGAAGCTTGGGACGGAACCAAACATTTCTCACTTGGATAATTGCGTAATTGACTGTTGAAATAGCCTTTCAGCTGATGAGATACTGAATTGAAAGGAACATTGGGAGGACACTAAAAAGCTGTATGGGGTAAGGGTGCAATCTAGATCACTCGAGGTTGGCCCATATGCGATGCCTAATACTTCAGAAAACCAATAGAACCACAATTGGATCAAGAAATCTTAAGGAGAGATTGACTTCAAAAACCTAGAAGCAAGCCATGAACATCGAGTATTCATCCCTCATTTAGAGCATGGGCTCTTCTTCTCCCCGCTACGAATGAATTGTTAATAAGTGGGTGTATAAAATAAAAAGGAACTCGGGTGGCCTACTGCTACAAATTCAAACTAGTAACCAAGAACTTCCATTAAACTCGTGGAATCTTTAGTCTAATTGTGTAACATTCAACATTTTAGGTAGTCCTCACTTTGCAGTTACCTTAGATAGGAAAGTCAGGCAATTAATAACACTTCTTCATTTGATTGTTCAAAGTTTCCCTACAATCGAAATAATTAACCTTAATGAAGTTTGAATTCACAGTACCTGCGAGAGCTCGGATAGCAAAATCGCAGGGGTAACAGAACTGGAGTAGGCGATACAAGTTCTGAGGACCCGAGAGGCGATCCAACTCCAACCCGGCGTATAGGTCTCCGTTCCTTTAACATTAGGATCGAAGTCTTCTTCGTCTTCAAATGCTAGCACAGACCTCGCATAATCGATAAATTTAAGAAACGGATCATCATCTTCTTCTTCCTGAAGCCGCCGGCGATCGTTCAACTCCATGGCCGAGTTTCCACCGGCCTCGTCCGAATTGAAATGTCGACCACGAGAAGAAGACATTCTTGAGTATCATCGACTTCGAGTCAAGCTCACGTCCAGATTAAGCCATTTCTACGCCCTATATTTGAGGTTCATTTTCAGCGGGAAGATGATTGCCAAATTTGCGCGGTTTTCCTATGCCTACACTGACGCCATTTTTTTAATAAGAAACTCAATTTTTTATATAGATTGGTTATTTAATTATTTTTTTTAATAAAAATAAAATATTAATGTTACAAGACATATATTCATTTATTTTTCAAACTTGAATGATGGTTTATAACTTAAATATGTTTATATAATTAGAGCGTCTCATTCGATATTGTTCTCTTTGGTATTTTCCTTCCGATTATATATAAATAATGTATATTGTTCTCTTTGGTATTTTCCTTCCGATTATATATAAATAATGTATATTGTTCTCTTTGTCTTTTCCGCTATAAATAAATTTTGTTCTCTTTCGTCTTTTCCTTCAAGCTATAAATAAATAATGTTTCATTTCTCTCTCCCTTATTAGGCACTGATCTCAGATCTCACTATTTACTTCCTTATGAGACATCTGAAAAAATTGGAACGACACAAAAAAGATTAGGCCCCCATGCAAGGATGACACACAAGAAATGGTATCATAGTCGTACCGGGTAGAGTACTAACGAGGACGTTGGATCCCTAAGGGGGTGGATTGTGAGATCCCATATCGGATAGAGAATGGAACGAAACCTTATTTGTATTAGTGTAAAAACCATTTCCTAGTAGACACGTTTTAAAACCTTTAGAAGAAACTCGAAATGGAAAACCCAAAGAAAACAATAGTGAGTTTGGATTGTTACATGGATAGTATGTTAAAAAATTAGGTTGATTCGATTCAACCATGTCGATCCTGAAAAAAATCATGAAGCTACCTAACTATTTTTCATTTATTTAAAATTAACTAAACTAAAATAAGTTGATTCAATCTAATCTGTATCCTCAAACCATTAAGAAGCACTAGAGATCAGACTCAGAGAACATCAAGAATTATAAACTTACAAAGTTATTTACATTATGGCTTCTTTTAGACATGTAGAACTCCATCAAAGAAGTGTTTTCTTCCTTGATCCCTGCAGCTATAATAACAACTTTATGAATGAGGGAAGCTTAGACGTACAAAACATTTGTTCCATTAAGAACCTTGTTTTCTCTGGAATGAACTATAAGATCGATCCTCAAGTAGATGAAGATGCTGTTCTTTGGCTCTCTGAAACAGCCATTTCTGGTCTGTTTTCTGATCTCATTTGACTTCTTTGATACTTAAATCTTTTGGGTCGAGTTGTTTCGAGTTGAATTTCGAGTTTCGACGTGTCTATCGACAACTTTTTCATCATAAAGGCATCCAAATCAAACCCAGTTTCACTGTCAGCCACACTAGAGGAGGCAGCCGAGTCGTCTAATGAGGCGTTTCTAGCGCCTACATCTGCTACTCTTGACATGGCGAAGGGGTCTTGCTCCAGCTTCAACAGCCTCTTTATGCTATCAAGTGCTGGGTCAATAACGTCTAAGATCCCCATAACCCACGAGGCATCATCCACAACTTCTGTTCTCTGTTGCAACACAGCCTTCATTTACTTACCAATGGTTCAGAAAAACTAACTCAAATTTCAAAAAATTAAGGTTCTGACCTGCTGGAAGTATAGATTTCGAATTTCCTCCGCTCGGATTGCGTTCCCTTGATCATCTTCCAGTGCTGCCCAGGTCATCCATGTTACATAACTCTGAGAGTTTATGCTTAGAGAGGATCTATATAATCTTCTAGCTGCTGATAGGTTGCCTGCTCTCTGTTCTAGAACACCCCAAGCCTGTATTAAAGCAATCAAAGTAAGTAATATTTTGATTCCAAGCCTGAATTAAAGGTTCTCGAACTTTGATAACAAAATTAGAACATAACTCCAACAAGTATTCCTATCATTTTCTACTTCCTTCTACCATTCATCCATCTTGTGTCTGTCTGTACGACAGCCCACTGCTAGTCCATTTTGGCCCGTTATGTATCGCTATCAACTTTACGGTTTTAAAGCGTGTTTGCTAGGGAAAGGTAGAATGCTTCGTTCTTCTCTCCAACTAATGTGGGATCTCACAATCCACCCTTCTTGGGGGCCAGTGTCCTTGCTGGCACACTGTCCAATAACCTGGCTATGATACCATTTGTAACAGTCCAAGCCCACCGCTAACAAATTTTGTCCACTTTGGCCCGTTACATATCGTCGTTAGTCTTACGGTTTTAAAATGTGTCTCTCACAATCCTCCCTCTTGGGAGTCCAACGTCTTTGTTGGCACACCGTTCAAAGAGGACAACATCTGCTAGTGGTGGGCTTGAACTGTTACAAATGGTATAAGAACCAGGTTTCAAACCATGTGCCATTGAGGTTACTGGGACTCCAAAGAGGGTGGACTGTGAGATCGCACATTAGTTGGAGAGGGGAACTAAGGATTCTTTATAAGAGTATGGAAACCTCTCCCTAACAGATGTGTTTTAAAACTATAAGGCTAACAGCGATATGTACTTGGGCTGTTACAAATGGAATCAAAGTCAGTCACCAGACAATGCGAAGCACTGGTCAAAGTAGGGCTAGATCCTCTCTATAGTAAACGCATTTAAAAATTTTGAGGGGAAGCCCAAGAGGGAAAGCCCAAAGAGGACAATATCTACTAATGGTGAGACCGTTACAATGTCAAAATCGGCCTGCTTTGGCCAACCATCCAAATTTTGAAACCAAATTTATAATTCAACAACTAGCATTTGTCTACCTGAAGGCATCGAGCTGCACTCTCACTAGCTGAGTCAATCAACAATGCTCTTTGATACAGCTCCCTTGCTTTCCCTATGTTACCTTCTTTCCATTCCATCCATCCCCAAGCCTGCATAAGCCATGGTTTAAGTTTTGTCAAGAAAAATGGAACCCCAACAAAAGATCTGATCAGAGTTTGAGTGGAAAATCCTTCTACAAGGGAATGGATATTAACATACAATCCACACTGGTTGGTGCTTGGGGTCCAGTTCAGATGCTCTCCTAAACAAAACTCGAGCCAGGCTTGCAGAGGAGTTCTTATACTCTAATAAACCAAGAGACTGAAGAAGAACAGGGTCTCTTGGATTTAGGACATGGCCTATCTTTAAAAGTTTCCTTCCCTTCTCGATATTTCCTATATTAGCTTCAAAGAGCCCCCATATGTGCCACGCAAACCTGTTCTTGGGGCTCGCCTGGATGGCTTTCTAGGTAACAAAGAAACAAATGAACTTGTTAATGAGGGAAATGAAAGGATCTACTAAGAACTCATCAACAGTTAAACAAGAAAAGGGAAATCAAAATCACCTCAAACAGTTGTCTAGCAAGAAGGTTGTTCTCCCGCTGCATCTCCAGCTGAGCCCATGCCTGCCATACCATGATCATGTCCAAATTACTGAGGGGATTTGGGAGATGAAAGTAATGATCAAATTTCAAAACAGAATCAGGGCAATGGAAAATGGGGTGTAAAAGAACTTACAAGCCAACTAGCACAGCTTTTGGGGTTGCACTTGGTAGCCTGCTTAAACAAATAACGCGCCTGCTCGTATCGATTCGATTTGGCTTCGAGCAGGGCGAGTGTTTGATAGATATACTCATTCCCACCACAGTATTTGAGGCCTTTGGCTAGTAGATTCCTGGCCTTCTTGAGGTTCCCCTGCTTTAGCTCTAGCACAGCCCAGCCATGCCATGCGGCAATGTGCTTCTTGTTGGCTACTGTGGCTGCATCAAAGAGCTCTCTTGCTTTCCTGATATTCCCCATCCTGCTCTCCAGAACAGCCCAGCACTATATCAAGTGTGCAATTAGTGGCTAAGATTTGAGAAGATGTAACATAAACCTGTTTCCAAATATTTCATTATAGCCCCAATTCAGCTTGTTTTTTTTTTGGTCTATCAAGGGGTAAGCGGGTCGGTTTCGGTTGGCTTCCTTGACCAAGACTGCTTATGAATTGGTGTATTAGTTTTACACAAAATGATTTTTTTTTTTCACACTCCACTCTACTCGTCTTCAAGACAGCCCTACTCCGCTTCGAGAGACAACAAGGGTTTTAAGTCCCTAAATTTAGCATATAACCGGTTGAAGATTGTTGAGAGGGAGTTCCACATTAGCTAATAAAGAGGACGATTAATGGATTTATAAGTAAGGAATACATCTCCATTAGCATGAGATCTTTTGAGGCACCTAAAAGCAAATCCATGAGAACGTATGCTCAAAGTGGACAATATCATACTATTGTGGAAGTTCGTGATTCTTAACATGGTATCATAATCATGCCCTTAACTTAGTTATGTCAATAGAATCCTCAAATGTCGAACAAAGGGAGTACTTTGTTCGAGGGCTCCAGAGAAAGGAGTCGAGCCTCAATTAAGGAGAGGCTGTTCAAGAGCTCTATAGGTCTCAGGGAAGGCTCTATGGTGTATTTTGTTCGAGAGAGGATTGTTGGGAGGGAATCCCACATTGGCTAATTAAGAAGACGATCCTGGATTTATAAGTAAGGAATACATCTCCATTGGTATGATGCCTTTTGGGAGAAACCAAAAGTAAAACTATGAGAGATTATGCTTAAAGTGGATAATATCATACAAGTATAGAGAGTCGTGGTTCCTAACATAACTTTGAATCAACCTTCAATCAAGAGCTTATTATTACTGCCATCAGGAAAAACTAGAGAGATAACTTTGGGCTCATAAAAGGCAGGATTCAAACTGACCTGCCAAATGTAGGAGTTCTCGCCTTGGGTGGCTTGGCAGCCTCTCTCATACACAGCTCTGGCGTCGGCTGCTTTCATTTGCTTGCTCAACATCTTCCCCAATGCTACGTATGCCCGCCCATCCTCCGGCCATTTATCTATACACTTTCCCAACCAAATCACGCGCTAAATTCAGCCCCAATATTTTATTATAAAAAAATGCTTCTTACTTTTTGAATTTCATATATGATAGAACCAAAAACTAAATTTGTGAAGTTACGAAGGATTAAGATTAATAAAGGAATCCTAAATTTCTGAGAGAAAAATACCTTCTGAAGGACTTGCCGTGCTTCATCATACAGAAAATTCCTCGCCATCATCTTCGCTTTGTACAACGCCAAATCCAAATTGATAATCAGCGGCCTTTCTAGGGCACTCGAATCCACCCGATTCTCCGGTTCAAATATCGGCATCTTCTTCGCAATCTCCGCTAGCCCTAGTTCTATCACCGAAGAACTCTCATCTTCCGCCTCCTCGCCGTCGCCGGAATCTTCACCGGTAAACTCCATTACCGGCCGCCGAACTCTAAGAACCTCCTCCGACGCCTCTCTGTTCTCGCCGTCCAACGACCGATCGGAGGAGAGAACCGCCGTCGAGGACTCCCTCGAAGAACAGCAAACGGAGAGGGAGCTCGGAGCGAAATGGAGAGGTATAATCAAATTTTTGCATCTGTATTTCGAGAGATTGTTCGGATTTTGAGATGAAGAGAACAGATTGAAGCTTGTGGTTGAAGGAGATGAAGAGAAGACTTGCATTTTTTTTTTTTTTTTCTTTTTTTCTCTCTGGAATTTGTTCAACGGATTCAGCTCTGTGATTTTGCTTTCGTACGTGCTCTGGAGAAGAAGAAGAGTGATGGGAAATTACGTTTCTGCCCTTCACGTAGTACCGTCTGTACGCCTTTCTAAAGTGGAAGACTTGAAAGGGTATATTCGGGATTCTGGTGGCTAAATGTGACTGGTGTGAGCTTGTCCACGTGGCAGTTAGTGGAGTGGCTGTGCACTTTAATCCTTTGAGGTAGATTTTATACCACGTGGAGGAATTTTGTTGGTTGATTTTGTGGATATTTGATATTCTGCAGATAAATATCCGATACCGAGTTGGGAGCGATTCTTCGTAAAAGCTGGTACTGAGTCACCATCGAGTCAATGAAATTCTTGCATACGTGGCATTGTCTCCTTATCTTATTATTACCTATCTTTTTTTTTTTTTAAATCCAAACTAAAATTTTAAAATTAAGACCAATTTCGTAACTATTTTATTTTTTATTTTTAAAAAATTTGTTAACTTTTCTTGTCGTTTCTCCATAATATATATTTTTATTTATTTTTAAAATAATTGAACTCTTAATTAAAGTCTAAAAATAAAAATAAAAAACAAATTTTTTATTTTTTTAGTTGTCAAATTTTAGATTAAATTTTTAAAAATATATATAAATAATAGATAATAGAATAATTAAACAAATTCTTATAAATGGTATTTATAAGCCTAATTAAAAAAAAATAGAATAAAACCTATAAAAATAGTTTCTCGAAAAAAATACTTCGGAACACGACACTTCACAATGGTATGATATTATACACTTTGAGCATAAGCTCTCGTGGTTTTGTTTTGGGTTTCCCCAAAATGGCTTACCGTCAAAAGAATACGACTCTTCACAATGGTACGTTATTATACACTTTGAGCATAAGCTCTTGTGGTTTTGCTTTGGGTTTCCCCAAAATGGCTTACTGTCAAAAGAACACGACTCTTTACAATGGTATGATATTATAATAAGCTCTCATGGTTTTGCTTTGGGTTTCATCAAAATGCCTCACACCGGAGATGTATTCATTGATTATAAATTCATGATCATTCCCTAAATCAGTCGACGTGGGACTCTCATCCAACACCTCTCATCAAACAAAGTACGTTCTCCCCTTAATCGAACTAAGCTTTTTTATCTCTACTAAATTGACGTTTTTTTTTTTAAGTTGAACCAAACTCAGATCAAGAAAAAAATATCCACTCTGTCTCTACTAAATCGAAGCTTTTTAAAGTCAACCAAGCTCGGATCCTTAACCGAGGTCATATAAGCTTAGCGAATCTCTCATTTTGTCATTTAATTTGTATTATTTTAGAGAGAGAGAGAGAGATAAAAGGTGACAAAACAAAAAACGCCAAAAGTAAAGCCAAATTATGCACTTAAACAATTGAAAACAGAGCACTTGAAAGAAGTAGAAGTGAACAAACAGAGTTTCCAAAGCATCAAAATGATCAAACCAGAGGAATATTCACCAAAAAAGAGAACAAAAAAATTGAATGATAAACAAACAAACAAACCTTCCATCTTCAATTTCAGATCGATCAAATCAATGGCGATTTCAAATCTCCTCACCTTCACGAACTCCCTCCTCCTCGCGATCCTCGCGATCCTCGCGATCCTGTGCTCCAATGGCTTCCCGAACCTCTTCAAGCCCCAATCGAACCAGACGAACATCGTCATCTACGTCCACGACTACTTCACCGGAGAAGACGCATCGGCGATCGCAGTCGGCGGCAGAAAAGGATCGGAATCGAACGTTCTGGAGTTCGGAACCCTAATCGTGGTCGACGATCCGGTGACGGAAGGGCCGAGGATCGACTCGAGAGAGATCGGAAGGGCGCAAGGTATGTACATAAACTCTCAATCGGACGGAAAAGGACTGTATATGGTATTCTCGGTGATTTTCACCGGCGGCGAGTTCAGAGGGAGTAGTTTGGAGATTCAGGGCTCGGATTTGTTCACGTTGAAGGAAAGGGAATTTGGAGTGGTTTCCGGAACCGGTTTTTTCCGGTTCGTTAAGGGGTTTGGGATTATGCAAACCGAGAATATGGATTTGGTTCATTTGAGAGCTGTTATTAAACTCAATATTACAGTAAAACACTATTGACCGTAATTAGTTGAGCTATGTTCATATCTCTTTCTTTCCTTTGAATTTTATTAAAAAAATTATTTTAATTTATCGAGTTTTACTAAAATATGATATTTAGATAATATATTTTAATAATTAGTTAAGAAGTATATTTTAGATATATGTAAAGGATTTGATTATGAGAGTATACTTTATCTTATTTACAAAATTTATTTAATTATATATTTTCCATCTTTTTTAGTTATTAATCGATAGTTTGGATCCTATTTAAACGGTTATAAACGAAGATCAGACTTTCGATCCTATTTCCATTTTTATTTCTCGTTCTTAACGGGTTTGAATAATTATCCTAATGGTTCTTAAGCTAAGTTGTCGGTCAGTTGCTTAATACAAAATGATAGTGAATTTAATTTTTTAAATTATGTATAATTTATTATTATTATTTTAAGCTCGGTTCCTCAAAATAAGTGTTATTTTATTTTATTTTTATTTTCACTCGAAATGATAGTTTTACTCATTGTTAGAGGTTTATCGCAGTGGTTGATAGTGGACAGTAATTATTGAAATAGTAAATTGATCCTTAAATATTTAAAATCAAAATTTTTTAATAGATTTACATTAAAGATTAGAATAAAATAAAATATAATTTAATTATAAATTTAATGGTTATACTTATCAAACCATATAATAATTAAATGAGTTAAAATTTCAATTTTATTTATTGACATTTTTAACATTTAAATTAAATTGTTTATAAAACTATTTATGATAACTTTATTAGCAAAAGTTGAAGCTTATAATTTAAGCCAAAAAGAAATTAGTTCAATTTTTAAAGAATAAAAGTGGAATTTAAAAAGCTGTTAATTATTACCAGCTTTTCTCTTTAATTTCAGTTATATATATTATAAATAAATAATAAAATAAAATAAACACCGACTTTTCAGCTTCCATGGATTTCACAAGCACACAGCTCTGTCGATGAACAGAGAGGCGAGAGAAGCCACAGAGAGAATGGAGAGAGAGAAAGCAGCAGAGAAGAAAAAGAGTCCTCGAAGAACAAATTAGGATTTTCTTCTCCTTTTTCGGTATATATATATATATATATATATATATATATATGTATATATGTATTTCAAATACTGAAACAACACTCCGGTTTTGCTAGTTCGTTCTTTTTACGTACGACTGAAAGCTCTCAATTCGTCAAGTTTTTTTTTTAAGCACCTAGTGATGAGAGTTTTGTTGTTTTCATTTCTATGAACTGATTTTGATTTTGTGAATTTTGATCTCTTGTTCTTCGTCGGAGAATCGTGCTTTCTCAGCTCCGGCGCCGCTGTGTACTGAATTGAGTATCCATGGTTAGGATTTGAGGAATTTGTGAAAGTTAGTGGAAGTAAATCGCCGTCTGAAAAATGGTTTCGAGTAATCGGGGGACGAATTCGCATCAGCAACAAGCAGAGTCCTCGAACACGAACACGAACACGAACACGAGCCATATGCGATCTAATCGTACAGAATCCATCAGCAAAGCCGTAGCGCAGTACACCATCGATGCTCGTCTTCACGCAGTGTTTGAACAGTCAGGTGAGTCCGGTAAATCTTTTGACTACTCACAATCTATTAGAACTTCGACACAATCTGTGCCGGAGCAGCAAATTACTGCTTATTTATCGATGATTCAAAGGGGCGGCCATATCCAGCCCTTTGGATGTATGATAGCCATCGATGAGGCAAATTTTCGGGTTATTGCTTATAGTGAAAACACTAGGGAATTGCTTGGTCTTACTCCTCAATCAGTGCCAAATCTTGAAAAGATAGAGATTCTCACAATTGGAACTGATGTACGGAACTTGTTCACTTCCAATAGTGCAATTTTGCTTGAGAAAGCATTTGGGGCTCGAGAAATCACTTTGTTAAACCCTGTTTGGGTTCATTCTAAGAATTCTTTGAAGCCATTTTATGCTATTTTGCATAGGATTGATGTCGGAATTGTGATTGATTTAGAGCCAGCAAGAACGGAGGATCCTGCCCTTTCTATTGCTGGGGCAGTCCAATCGCAAAAGCTTGCAGTGCGTGCAATTTCTAAGCTACAAGCACTCCCTGGTGGAGATATTAAACTGTTGTGTGATACTGTGGTTGAGAGTGTTAGGGAGCTTACTGGATACGATCGAGTTATGGTGTATAAGTTTCACGAAGACGAGCACGGTGAGGTTGTCGCTGAAAGCAAGAGGCCTGACTTAGAGCCATACATTGGATTGCATTATCCTTCTACTGATATTCCTCAGGCATCGAGGTTTTTGTTTAAGCAAAACCGTGTTAGAATGATTGTCGATTGCCATGCTTCTCCAGTTCGTGTAATTCAGGCTGCAGGGCTTATGCAACCTCTTTGCTTAGTGGGTTCGACTCTTCGTGCTCCCCATGGCTGTCATTCTCAGTATATGGCCAATATGGGCTCCATTTCGTCGTTAGCAATGGCGGTTGTTATCAATAATAACGACGACGAAGCTATTGGTGGGCGAAGTTCAACGAGGCTTTGGGGTTTGGTTGTTTGCCACCATACTTCGGCTCGGTGTATTCCGTTCCCTCTCCGGTATGCATGTGAGTTTCTAATGCAAGCATTTGGACTTCAACTTAATATGGAATTGCAATTGGCTTCACAGATGTCTGAGAAACATGTTTTGAGAACTCAAACTCTTTTATGTGACATGCTTCTTCGTGATTCCCCAACTGGCATTATTACTCAGAGTCCAAGCATCATGGACTTAGTAAAGTGTGATGGGGCAGCTCTTTACTATCAAGGGAAGTATTACCCTCTAGGCGTGACGCCAACCGAAGCCCAAATAAAGGACGTCGTGGAATGGTTGCTAGCTTTCCATGGCGATTCAACTGGTTTAAGTACAGACAGCTTGGCCGATGCTGGCTATCCAGGGGCAGCCTTGCTTGGTGGTGCAGTTTGTGGAATGGATGTTGCCTATATCACCAAAAGGGATTTTCTCTTCTGGTTCCGATCGCACACAGGAAAAGAGATCAAGTGGGGCGGCGCAAAGCATCACCCAGCGGATAAGGACGATGGTCAAAGAATGCATCCACGTTCTTCGTTCAAGGCATTTCTAGAAGTAGTAAAATCGCGTAGTTTACCGTGGGAGACTGCAGAAATGGATGCTATTCACTCATTGCAGCTTATTCTTCGAGATTCATTCAAGGATAACGCTGCAATCAATTCGAAAACAGTTGTGCATCCTCAACTAGGGGATCTCAACTTGCAAGGGATCGATGAGCTCAGCTTGGTTGCTAGAGAAATGGTCAGGTTGATCGAGACTGCAACTGCTCCAATCTTTGCTGTAGATGTCGACAGCTGTATCAATGGATGGAACACTAAGATAGCAGAGTTGACTGGGCTTGCAGTCGAGGAAGCTATGGGGAAATCCCTAGTTCGTGATCTCGTGTATAAAGAATCTGAAGAAATAGTCGACAAACTCGTTTCCCGGGCTTTAAAAGGTAGGTAGCTCAGTTACTTATGGAGCTTTTTTGGTCTATATTATAGTTGTTTTATAAATGCAGGTGAAGAAGAAAAGAATATAGAGATAAAAATGAAGACATTTGGGCGAGATCCAGATGATCAAAGACAGCCAATTTTTGTGGCTGTCAATGCTTGTTCTAGCAGGGACTACACTGATAACATAGTAGGCGTTTGTTTTGTTGGTCAAGATCTTACCTGCCAAAAAGTGTTCATGGACAAATTTATTAGCATACAATGTGATTATAAAGCCATTGTTCATAGTCCCAGTCCTCTTATCCCTCCAATATTCGCTTCGGACGACAATACGTGTTGCTCGGAATGGAATACCGCCATGGAAAACCTCACCGGATGGTCCAGAGAAGACATAATTGGAAAAATGCTAGTAGGGGAGGTTTTTGGAGATTGTTGTAGACTGAAGGGGCCAGATGAATTGACCAAATTCATGATTGTCTTGCACGGTGCAATTGGAGGGAAGAACAATGAAAAATTCCCCTTTTCTTTTTATGACAAAAAGGGGAAATATGTGCAGGCTCTGTTGACAGCAAATAAGAGGATGAATATGGAGGGGCAGATTGTTGGAGCTTTCTGCTTTGTTCAGATTGCCAGTCTTGAATTGCAGCAAACTCTTAGAATGCAGAGGCAACAGGAGAAGAACCGGTTTGTAAGGATGAAAGAGCTGGCTTACATTTGCCAGGAAGTGAAGAGTCCTTTGAGTGGTATACGCTTTACTAACTCGCTTCTGGAGGCTACGGATTTGAGTGAAGACCAGAAGCAGTTTCTGGAGACCAGTGTTTCTTGTGAAAAGCAGATGTTAAAGATTATAGAAGATATGGATTTGGAAAGTATTGATGATGGGTGAGTTGTTCTTTAACAATTATCTGTCTATTATCGCGAGGTTTTATGTCACTTGAAGAGGGGAACAAAACATTCCTTATAAGGGTGTGGAGACCTCTCCCTAGTAGACGCGTTTTAAAACTGTGAGGCTGACGGTGATATGTAACGGCCCAAAGTGGATAACATTTGTTAGCGGTGGGCTTGGGCTATTACGAATGGTATCAGAGCCAGACACCGGGCAGTGTGTCAGTGAGGACACTGGCCCCCACGAGGGGGTGGATTGTGAGGTCCCACATTGGTTGGAGAGGGGAACGAAACATTCCTTATAAGGGTGTGGTAGCCTCTCCCTAGTAGACGCGTTTTAAAGGCATGAGGCTGACGACGATACATAAAGGGCCAAAACGGATTATATCTGCTAGCAGTGGGTTTGGGCTCTTACAAATGGTATCAGAGCTAGACATCGGGTGGTGTGCCAGCGAGGACGCTGGCCCCCAAGAGGGGTGGATTGTGAGGCCTCACATCGATTGGAGAGGGGAACAAAACATTTCATTTCTTATAAGGGTGTGGAAATCTCTCCCTAGTAGACGCATTTTAAAACCGTGAGGTTGATGATGATATGTAAGGAGCCAAAACGGACAGTATCTGCTAGCGGTGGGCTTGGGCTGTTACAAATGATATCAGAGTCAGACACCGAGCGGTGTGCCAGTGGAGACGCTGGCCCCTAAGAGGGGGTGGATTGTGAGATCCCACATCAGTTGGAAGGGGAACGAAACATTTCTTATAAGGGTGTGGAAAACTCTCCCTAGTAGACGCATTTTAAAACCATGAGACTGACAACCATATGTAAGAGGCCAAAGCGGACAATATCGGCTAGCAGTGGGCTTAGATGGTTACAATCATAGTAATTTTTATGCTAAATTGTTTATTTTAGGCTCGATCTTGCTACCTTTCTCCCCTGCTTTTTTGGATTTATGTAAACCATTCTCATTTGGCAATAACATGTCTCGAGAAGAGTAGCTAATTTTCTGATTTGTTTTGGAATCAGTACAATGGAGATTGAGAAGGGGGAGTTCTTACTGGGAAGTGTTATTAATGCTGTTGTTAGTCAAGCGATGTTACTACTCAGAGAAAGAAACTTACAACTGGTTCGTGATATACCAGAAGAAGTAAAGACTATGGCTGTATATGGCGATCAAGTGAGAATTCAACAGGTCTTAGCTGATTTCTTGTTGAACATGGTGCGTTACGCACCGTCTCCGGAAGGCTGGGTAGAATTACGTGTCTGTCCATTCCTGAAGCAAAACTCGGATCGACTTCGTCTCGCACGCACCGAATTCAGGTACTTTAATGTTCAATCATTCTTCCCAATATGTTTGAGCTGAAGATATTGGAAGTTGAACAAAAAGAACATGATGTAGATGTTAAAAATCACGAACCTCTACAATGGTATGATATTGTTCACTTCGAGCATAAATTCTCGTGGCTTTGCTTTTGGTTTCCCCAACAAGCCTCATACCAATGGAGATGGTATTACTTACTTATAAACCCGTGATCTTTCCTTAATTAGCCAATGTGGGACTCCCTCCCAACAATTCTTCTCTCGAACAAAGTATACCATAGAGTCTCGAGCAATCTCCCCTTAATCGAGGCTCGACTCCGTTTTTTGGAGCCCTCAAACACAATACACCATTTGTTCGACACTTAGGTCACTTTTGACTACATTTTCGAGGCTAGCCTCCCCTGAGACCTATGTAGTCCTCGAACAACCCCCCCTAATCGAGATTTGACTCTTTTTTTTGGAGCCCTTGAACAAAATACACCATTTGTTCGACACTTGAGTCACTTTTGACTATTCCTTCTAGGCTAGCCTCCCCTGAGGCCTATAGAGTCCTCGAACAACCTCCTCTTAATCAAGGCTCGACTCCTCCCCTCAAGCAAAATATACCCTTTGTTCGACACTTGAGTCACTTTTGACTACACCTTCGAGGTTCACAACTTCGTTGTTCGACATTTGAGGATTCTATTGACGTGGCTAAGTTAAGGGCATGACTCTGATACCATGTTGGGAATCACGAACCCTCCACAATGGTGTGATATTGTCCACTTTGAGCATAAACTCTCGTAACTTTGCTTTTAGTTTCCCCAAAAGGCCTCGTACCAATGGAGATAGTATTCTTTTACTTATAAATCAACGATCTTTTCCTTATAAATCAACGATCTTTTCCTTAATTAGCCATCGAACTCCCACTCAACAGTCCTTAATAGTTTAATAGTAAATGCATAGTTATTATGTTTCCTTGTTTCAACAATAGCATTAGTTCCATAAGCAAATGGCTAACATATGTTACTATGATGAAGGATTGTATGCCCTGGGGAAGGTCTACCTCCTGAGTTGATACAGGACATGTTTCACAGTGGGCGATGGGCGACTCAAGAAGGATTAGGGTTGAGCATGTGCAGAAAGATTCTGAAGCTCATGAATGGTGAAGTCCAATACATCAGAGAATCTGAAAGATGTTATTTCTCGATCACTCTCGAACTCCCTTTAACAGAGAGAGCCCTCGGCGACATCGGTTAGCTTCTTTGACCATATACTCGTGTAGTTTTCCAGCCATTGTTTATGAGCAAAGCTCCGAGCATACACGTCGTCGTCGTCGAAGCCATGTGATATAATTGGTAGGTGAATAAAGATTGTTTATGCTTGTGTTTATGTACATCACAACTTTGGGTAGATTATTTTTGCTTAGGTTTTGTAAAGTGGATAATTTGTTTTTTTTGTTTTTTTTTTAATAAATATTTTATGAGTATTTAAGCTTTTTAAAGTACATTATGTGGTCAATAAAAATATATTAGTTAAATTAAAATAATATATAAAAGTACAAAAAAGGTTAAAAAGTTAATAATTAATTAATTTTAGAGCCATTATAATAATAAATAGAAGAGATTTTTTTTGTTCACTCAGACAAATATTTTAAAAAATAATTTATTATTATTATTATTTTAATTACAAACTCCAAACGACCCACCTTATATAAATCTAAATTTAATAAAAAGAAAATGTCAATTTATCTAAATTCACAAGATTTTTTTTTTTTTTTGGTGAAAATGTAAAAATTATGTTATAATAGTTCATTAAAGCATAATATTGGTAAAGTTAATTAATTAAATTATTTTTACTAGTTTTTTAAATAATTTTTTTAAAAATATTTTAGAAAGTTAAATTGATAATATTTTGTTTATGTTAACTTTATATTTGATTTATTTGCATAAATAAATTTATTTATATTTGTTCATTCAGTCAATTTTATTTTATAAAATAATTACCGGAAGAAAATTAAATAGAGAAATATATTTAAAGTTTTTTTTTTTAATATTTATTATTAAAAAAAAAAAAGTTGCATTGTAAATACAATTTAATATAAAGTTTTTATTATTTCGATTAAATAACCAATATATAAATAATCTCGACGAATTTTCTCAGTTCAGTTCGCGTCCACTGGCTCTGCTGCTGATCAATTATCTATCCTCCAATTCTAACATTTGATCGTCAATTTCTTGATTTTCTTTCATGTTTATGGAGACGTAATCGCAGCGTCAATCGCAAACCGAGCAGTCAAAGAAGAAAGGATTCGGGAATTGCAGTTGATTCTCAGTTCCATGGCTGCAGAATTGAACTCAAGCTTATTATTATATGGTTGTGTTTTTGTTTTCGTATTGCTTGCAGTTCCATTGGAGTCGGAAGCTCAAGCTTTCAGGAGAGATCTGGGACACCCTCACTGGCATCACGGAGCCTTCCATACCGTCCGAGATAGTGTTCGACATGATGTTCGTCGCATGCTTCATTCACGAGCTGAGGTATTTCTCTTGCTGTATATTCTTCCATACCATGATTCCGCATCCTTGATTCTGTAATCGTTTACTCGAATGAAATGCAGTGGCCATGATTAGATTATCTTTGTCGCGCTCGCTATTGAACGACGTTAGAATGATTAGGAGGAATAGAGAGTTTCAGATTTGCGCGTTATGTGCTCTCTCTCTCTTCTTTCCTCCTCAGTGTTTTCGATTGAAGGCATTATTGCTGTCGATCAAACTCGAGTACGTACAATCTTTGGCTATCATGGAGGAATGCTGTTCATGGAATCGAGCTATGGACTCACATTTGAATCCATTTGTCGAATTGTGGGAAGGTTATCCTCGTTGATAGGTCTGCATTGTTGTTATCCTTTGTAAGGGAGTAGCGGTGACCTTGATCATCTTTTGTGATCTTATGATCATGCTTCGGTAGTCTTGACTTGTTTATTTTAGTCCTTTGACATCAGCATGGATTGACCTATACCTCTTAGTGAGTTTCGACGTGTAAGGACTTGTAATTTTTCGTTAACTTTTTATTGCTAGTTGCCTTGGTTCTTCATAACTTGTGAACTATGAAATATTATGATGCATATTACCCATTTACAAAAATAGCTAAAAAATTAGAACATGTTTGATTATGATTGACAAACTCATTTCAATGTATAGGTTCTCTACTGCTCATGTAGAAACTAATAAAAGCATTACACAGGTTCCCTTTCAGGTTCCACTTGAAGTGAACATTATCCTTATTGGTTTAAATGGCGATGGAGCCTACCGGTACTTCGTAGATTCACACAAGCTACAAGAGTTTCTTAGAGACTGCTTCCCGTCTCATAGGCCATCATGTCTCGAGACTGGCGAGCCCATTGACATTGAACATCATATCGTATATAATGCATTTCCTGTAAGTTTCATTTTTATTTTGTTAAGTAACTCACACTCTTACAAGACTTTGATTTATATTTATTAGACTATAGCTCCCTTTGCACTTGACTTCATGTTTTTGAACTGATAACTTCCCGAAAGTTATATCTTTATTTTTATTGATTAAATACAAGCATGCTTGGTAAGTCCTACTTCCATTGTAACATATTTCATCTTTTAGGGTCTTTTCCCTATCCATTATATTTAGCATGGTCTGCCAAAATTAGCATAGGTACCACTAGAGTGCTTTCTACGCCTAGATAGACCATGAACTAGATCAGAACCATTCTTAACGTGTCCATAAGAAGTGATCCCATTTTCTTTCATCATTTGGGTAGAGATCAAAGGTCTTGAACAACGGATGATAGGAATACCAGTTATAGTTCCTGTTATCCGAAAAGGAATCCTTCCCGTGATTATTTTCCCACTTCCATTTTCCTCCCCTTTACATCAAGTGGTTGTTATAGAGATAGAAATAGTCATAGATAATTATGTGATGATATACTTCCAAATGGGATAAGATAATTCATACTCAAATGGAGGAGGTCATAGAGAAACTCTTTTTATTTCTTTCTTTTGAACTTAGTGAAGAACCTCATCTCCTTTGTCAAGGACAAAAAAGTGGGGATTCATTGAGAAAAATGAAAGAGATACAAGACCGTACAATAAACAACTCAACAAAAAACAAAAGGTTGAGAGGGAGTCGAAAAACAACTGTAGAACTCCAATCCAACCAAATCAAACTAGGATTATAATTACAAAAGAGCCTATCAATTGACGCCCACAAGGAGACATTAAAACTAGCCCCCTTCATAACCCCCTCACACGATTTTTCCGCCTCTCTAAACATCCTGTTATTCTCTCAAAATCTAGATACCCCAAACAATTGCAAAAAAACTAGTTCGCCACTTCACTTTGCTTTTCTCTCAGAAGGCATAAATAAATCTGCTTGCACTCATCAATTTGAAATGATACTTTTCTTAATGAATATTGTATTTTTGTACAAAAAGCTCTTTAGTTTAGCTACTATATTTTGCACTGCTACAGGCAGGTCAGGCTGAATTGATAGCTCTTGAGAAAGCGCTGAAGGAGACCATGATTCCTGCTGGAACTGCAAGAGAGGTGCAAATAAAGCTTTGTGCTGCTATTTTCTTCTTCTTCTTCCTCTTTTTTTATTTTTTTTAATTTTTTTTTAAATATTCTTTTATATGTAGTTTTGGGGAAGTTTGTTAACATTTATTTTTGTACACATACATTTCCAGACTGATTTTGGAAGGGATGTTCCTTTGTTTGAGGTTGAAGCAACAGCAGTTGAACCTGTGTTTCAGAAGTTATATTCCTATATATTTGACACGGAGAATGAGGGATATGCTACTGCTGAGAGGGATAGACTAATGCCAATTGCCATATTTCTTGTCAACTTTGATAAGGTTTGGTGACTTTGTCTGCATCAAAACTTTCAATACAAATTTTAGGTGACTTTGTCTCCTTGAGAAAGCATAAATTTTTCAATAAATTTTACATTTAATATTCTTGTCTCTGTCAGATGAAGTGCTTTTTTCTTTCTTTTTATTTTCCTCTGTTGTCTCATGGAACATCCTTTTTATTTGTTTGTGAAGATCTACCGTCCTTAAAAAAATTTCTTTCTACTGTCATCCTTTGTTGCTTTAGTTTCATTTTGTGTTTTACCGTCTCTTTAACAGGTCAGAATGGACCCCAGACATAAAGAAATTGATCTTGATAGTTTAATGCATGGGAAACTTGACCAGCTAAATGAGGAAGATATGAAAAAACAAGAAGGAGATTACATTTATCGTTATCGATATGATGGAGGAGGAGCTACTCAAGTTTGGCTGGGCTCTGGCAGGTATTGTTTGAAAGTTCCCTGATTTGGATAACTATGGTTTGTTTTTAGATATATTTGGGGAGTCTTGCTGTTTCTATGTGGTTTCATTGCAAATTGTAATAAATTAATGGTTAAATTTAATTTTATTTATGTGTTTTGAGTGGTTAAGAGAACTATCATTAAACACAGACAAGCTTAGTGGAAGTTACTAAGTTGTGATTGTTAATGTTATTCACACGCTTTCAGTGATTGATGTTAATAGTGGAGCTAAGTGGAGTGCTTAATTTTATTTCTCAAGTGGTTGAATCCATATCATTAGACCTACTGTGATCACTGCCACTGGTATCGTAATGAAGGCTGATCACTGTGGTGGTAGGTCAGCTTGTCTTTGAGCCCAACCAGTGTAATTGTTTTTTATTTCTTTGATGATGGAATGTGCATATGTTAATCTTTTCTTTGTTGTTCAACATTGTAACTAGAGCTCTCTTATGTTATTACAGTTCTTTTAGGGTCTAACATTCTGTGTTGTATTCAGATATGCTGTGATTGATCTCTCAGCTGGCCCATGTACATATGGAAAAATTGAAACTGAAGAAGGAAGCGTCAGTTCTAGAACTCTACCACGATTGAGGAACGTGCTATTTCCAAGAGGATTTGGTGCAGCTACTGATCATTCTACCCATGATAATTTTTTGGGGCAACTTGCTGCCCTAGTATCAACCACTATTGAACATGTCATTGCCCCGGATGTCAGGTTCTCTCATTTCATCCATTTCATTTTATGTTTCCTAGTCTATTAGTTTTGTTGCCTGCATACTGCAGAAGGCTAGACCCTAGAGAAGAACTGGCTCACATGGAGTAGGAGTACTGATGGAACTTGATGAATAGTGTCTTATTCTTATTTATTCCTTGTGTGTAGGTTTGAAACTGTCGATATGATGACAAGGTTGCTTATACCTATAATTGTCTTGCAAAATCATAATCGATACAATATTATGGAGAAAGGCTACAATTACAGTATAAATGTTGAAGCAATTGAGGCAGAGGTAAGACCCTTGCATTGAATATGGTATAAAGTTCTACGAATGATGATGCTAAAACTTTTATTTATCTGAGTTATAAATGGTAACAAAGTTATTCATTGTACTAATACGGAATGTTAACATCCTCTACATTTGGGTTTATGGTTTGATATAGAACACAAACCTCTTCATGTAAGTGTTTCACGTTATTTCAGGTTAAAAAGATGGTTCATGCTGGGCAAGAAGTAGTGATAATTGGTGGTGCACATTTATTACATCGTCATGAAAAGCTGGCCATAGCTGTTTCAAAAGCAATGCGAAGCCATTCCCTACAGGAAACAAAGAATGATGGTCGTTTTCATGTTCATACCAAGACGTATTTGGATGGAGCTATCCTTAGAGAAGTAATTGTTGTGTTTTTATCAATACAAAACTTGACCATTTTGTTTACCTGATATTGATATTGTTCAGGGAATTCAATCTACTATATGGTTTACATGGACTAGTTAAGTAGCATCCATGTAACAGCGTGACCATTGGACATTTTTAGCATTCTCGTTGATGCTATTCAGTGAATAATTGGTTAATTTGTTTCAGGAAATGGAAAGGTCCGCTGATGTGCTTGCTGCAGGTTTGCTTGAGGTGGCTGATCCATCTTTATCTGATAAATTTTTCCTTCGTCAGGTTAGCATAAAGGTTTGTTGTTAGTATATTGTGTGGATTGAAATACTTCACCAGTGAACTTTAGTTAATGATCTATATTTTGGCGTCTAACAGCACTGGATGGATGACAGTGATGTTTCAATTGATTCAGTACTGAAACACAAACCTCACTGGGCTACATATCAAGCAAAATTTAGCAAGAAGGTGAAGAAAACCGAAAAAAAGCCGGGGGATTTGCATCGAACTTATGGAACTAGGATACTTCCAGTGTAAGCAACTCAAACTCAGGTTATAAAAGAGGGTTTTGAGAGGGAGAACGGGAGAAGTGTAAGGATTAAAATCAGCTTTAATCTTGATGACTTGAATATTTTACTATTTTGACATTTAATAGTCATTAAGATCCAAGTTCATGCCATCGTTTCCTTTTTTTCAGTTTTGTCCTATCATTGGCTGACGTTGATTCAAGACTCATGATGGAGGATGACAGCCTAGTTTATGCAAGCAAAAATGTTGTCATAGTACTCGAGCATCAAAATGAGAAGATACCTTTGAGGTGAGTGAAAACTTACATCATTGATGAATGCAAGTAAATCCACAATCATCTTATTAGTTTACAGAGTGAAATCATTTACACAAACCTTCCTGTACGTATTCTTGTGAATTCCTGTTTGAACTGCTGGTAAATTGAAAATAGAAATACAACGAAAAATGTTTCTCACCATAAGTCATATGATTACCGATAGATTAAAAATTACTCTAGAACGCATCGTTGATTGTTTTTCTTCTTCCTCTTATATGACTGGTTTAGACTGTCCCAATGTTTGTAGCAGTGGTCTCATTGAAGTCCGTGTATAGTTTACCCTCATGGAAGGTTTTAGACTATTTTGGTACCTTCAAAATGCTTAGTCTAAGCTTGCTCGACTTCTTAGGCATATAGATAACCATTTGGTTTTTGAAAATTGTATTTGTTTTCTCATCAATTCTCTTCAATGAGTTTCATCTTTCTTGACAAAACATTTGAATTCTTAACTAAATTCCAAAAACAGAAACAAAAACAAATGTATGCTGAGCCCCGTATAAACAGTTAGTTTGGTGCTTCATCGGTCCTCAACCAACTTCTCTAGCTGTGTAGTATTAGCATGCCGTTTGTGAAGTAGGGAACTTGGTGAGTTCTCTTTCCTTTTTTACGACAGTCGACTCATTTTCAATGTAGCTCAAGTGTGTTTTTTGGTGTAGATATGTTTCCGAAACACACAGAAGATATGCCGATCCATCGCAGGCACAACGTCATATATTGGCTGGGCTTGCTTCAGCTGTTGGTGGGTTGACTGCACCTTATGAGAGAGCTTCTCATGTTCATGAGAGGGCAGTTGTAAATTGGCTCTGGGCAGCTGGTTGTCATCCATTTGGTCCATTCTCGAACACGTCTCAAGTCAGTCAAATGCTACAAGATGTTGCATTGGTAAGAACAACTTATGTATCTCCAAAGTCCTATGGCCCTTAAGGCCATCGAACATGATTGGCGTTTGAGAGATAATTTGCCCAGCCTTTTCTCATTTACTGCTATCATTGCAATTTGCTGAATCATGTTTCCCGTTTTCGACCTCCTTCCCCGACAGAGGAACATAATATATGCACGTGTAGATTCAGCTCTTCACCGAGTCCGAGATACATCAGAGGTAACCTAATTTACATCTGACATTCTAATCTTGGATGAATTCGGTTTGATCATTGTTTATTTGGTATCAGGCTGTCCAATCCTTTGCAGCAGAACATCTAAAAACTCCACTTGGCGAACCAGTAAAAGGAAAGAAGAACAAGACAACAACCGACGTATGGTTGGAGAAGTTCTTTAAAAGAACCACCAACTTGCCCGAACCATTTCCCCACGAATTAGTCGAACGACTCGAGAAATACTTGGACGTAAGTCGCTTAACATGTCAATGATACTACTTTCAGTAACCAAAAGCTCTAAACATTATAACCGATTCATAAAACAGAACCTCGAAGAACAGCTCGTGGATCTGTCGTCGCTATTATACGACCATCATTTAGAAGATGCAGATTGGAACAGCTCGGAAATATTCCAGAGCTCCATTTTTACGCAGCAGTAAGCTACAATGGTTTTAGAGTTTTGTTGAATTGTAGCATATAGGGTTCATAATAATATGATGTGTGTGGATGGTGTAGGTACGTGGATTATGTGTTGATCGAAGAGAGGGAGAAGATGAAGTGCTGCAGCATTCAGTATAAATACCCAGTGGAGTCGTCTCAGAATTACATGTATGGAGGAATTCTTCTAGCTGGGTTTGTAGTTTACTTTCTTGTCATCTTCTTTTCATCACCAGCCCACTAACTAACACTATTTATAATATATTAACACGACTCTCAACCAATAAGAACTTAGATAATGATTTTCTTTCACTTAATTTGAACACATTTAATTCCCCATTTACGTGGTCTTTGATGCAAAAAAAATAATATAAATTTTATACTTATAATCATATCCTCTTCGTTATACTTATAATTAATGCAATTTTATTTAGACCATATTTGTTATAGGAAATGAGAAATTTACATGACTATTGATAAGGGCTAAGAAAGCTCTATACAAAACATGATTAAATTTCATGGCATCAAATTGAGTGTAAACTACGTAAATCAATCAATAGTGAAGGATCAATTATAAATAAATCGAAAACATATGGCGTTGAAATTGAAGGATCAATTATAAATAAATCGAAAACATATGGCGTTGAAATTGAAGGATCAATTATAAATAAATCGGAAACATATGGCGTTGAAATTGAAGGATCAATTATAAATAAATCGGAAACATATGGCGTTGAAAGTGAAGGATAGGATTAATTATAAATAAATCACAAACCTATGGCGTTGAAAGTGAAGGGAAGGATTAATTATAAATAAATTGAAATCAATTATAAATCAATCAGAAACATATGGCGTTGAAAGTGAAGGATCAATTATAAATAAATAAATAAATCAATCAGAAACATNGAAACATATGGCGTTAAAAGTGAAGGATCAATTATAAATAAATCGGAAACATATGGCGTTGAAAGTGAAGGGAAGGATTAATTATAAATAAATCACAAACCTATGGCGTTGAAAGTGAAGGGAAGGATTAATTATAAATAAATTGAAATCAATTATAAATCAATCAGAAACATATGGCGTTGAAAGTGAAGGATAGGATTAATTATAAATAAATCACAAACCTATGGCGTTGAAAGTGAAGGGAAGGATTAATTATAAATAAATTGAAATCAATTATAAATCAATCAGAAACATATGGCGTTGAAAGTGAAGGATAGGATTAATTATAAATAAATCACAAACCTATGGCGTTGAAAGTGAAGGGAAGGATTAATTATAAATAAATTGAAATCAATTATAAATCAATCAGAAACATATGGCGTTGAAAGTGAAGGATAGGATTAATTATAAATAAATCACAAACCTATGGCGTTGAAAGTGAAGGGAAGGATTAATTATAAATAAATTGAAATCAATTATAAATCAATCAGAAACATATGGCGTTGAAAGTGAAGGATCAATTATAAATAAATAAATAAATCAATCAGAAACATATGGCGAAAGTGAAAGACGGCGATGAAAGTGAAAGATCAATTATAAATAAATAAATAAATCGGAAACATATGGCGTGAAGGATCAATTATAAATAAATCGAAAATTGCACAATTAATGGGATCAAATATAAATTGGATCAATTATAAATAAATAAGGGCAGGATCAATTGGATCAATAATAAATAAATAGATCGGAAACATAGGGGTTGTCGAGAAATCTAAATGAAAGATGGGTTCAAAAATAGGTTCAATCTATGTTAAGATTCTCAAGAAATATTATAGTTGAGATTTACGCTCGCCCAAACTACCAAACAACACAAATTTTCAATTGAGTTTATTTAAAATAATTTTTCATTATGAATAAAAAAATCTAAAATCATTTTTCACACATTTCAAATCATAAGATTCTTGAACTATACTGAATCGAAACAATTGTAATTGGTAAATCTAAAAAACAAACAAGAAAACTTGATTCACCAAAATAATATGATTACAATTATAGTTTAAAGAAAAAATATGATTAATTAACAGATTTAGTAAATATGGAGATCAGACATGGTTTTCTAGGCCGCATTATCCATCAAATGAAGCTTTTGCATCTCCTCAGAGCCCAGTGCATGTTCATCACTTCAAATCAACAAGCAAAACCAAAATGAAGAGCTTAAAATCCACAAGAAATGTTGAAAAACAAAAAACAAAACCAAAAATAGACTATCGGTTCTCAAAGATGGACTCCTCAGATAATATGCTTGTGATTGTCATCAAAATTAGACTATCAGTTCTCAAAGATTTCATGCCATCACAGGAGCCGCATAGAGAGAGAGAGAGAGAGAGAGAGAGAGCAGATTCAAAATACAAAAGCACAGGAACACAGATCAACAATTCATAGCAAAGGCTTCTCAGAATGAAACCAAAATAATAAAACGAAGCAAGTAGCAACAAACGATTACGAAGAATAATGGAATAGCGAAGATATTTAGCAGGCTTTAATTCACTGCGCCCGGGCGAATATCGAAGGCGAAGTAACTCAACATTCCTGCAACAAATTTCTGCCTCTCCATCCACAGGATACGAAATCTCCACTAATTCATGAAAGAATTAATGGATTCATCGTCAGAGGCATTGAAATGGATGCAAAATCAAAATGATGAAAACTCAAGAAACAGATGAGAAGGCTTCGCACTTCCGGAGAAAATTGGAATCACTTGAGGTAGTACTACCGTTATTTATAGGAGTGTGAGTCAAAATTAGGGTTCAATTTATAAATACGATAAATAAAATTATCTGAATGATAATAACAATAAGCGCCCATGGCCTAATGGATAAGGCGTCTGACTTCTAATCAGGCGATTGTGGGTTCGAGTCCCACTGGGCGTGCTATTTTTTCCATTAAAAACCTATTGTTTTTTTTCTCTCTTTTTTATAAATAAAATAAGATAGTTTATAATATTTAATTACTTATTATAAGCAATATTTTTCAAGCATATAATTAACTGTTATTAATAGATATTTTTAGATAAAACAAGTCACAAAATACAAGAATTAAGATGAAAAAGCATATTTACATTATATCACAAATTCGTTCATTCTCCATTTAATTAAATAAAACAAAATAATCGTATTTTTTCTCGAAACAAATTATATATATATATATATATATATATATATATATATATATATATATATATATATATATATATATATATAATTAAAAAATAAATATTAATTAATTAGCTAATTAGTTAGAAGTCCATAAAAGCCATTCAGTTTCAAAACAGGCGGGCAGCCCCAATTTTCCCCCGGTTTTTATTCTCTTTAACTCTTGGCGTTGTCTTCGTTCTCCGTCCTCTCGTTTCCAAGGATTTCTCTTCTCTAATTTCCGGCCATGTGCCCTTCCGGTACCTTCACCGGTCGCTCTGACATCGCCGCTGATTTCCGCCAGGCATTCGAGGCACTCGAGCCGACCGCGACGGAAGGATTAGTCCTGACGATCTTCGCAGATTCTACAGCGCCGACGCAGATGAAGACGCTATAGGCTCCATGATGGCCGTCGCTGATATGAATCGCGACGGCTTCGTCGAGTACGACGAGTTTGAGCGCGTGTTGTCCGGCGGAAGGAAGAAGTGGACGGGGATTATGGAGGAGGTCTTCAAGTTGATGGACGTGGACGTGGACGGAGACGGACGGTTGAGTGTCGCCGATTTGAAGAGCTACATGCATTTCGCCGGATTTTCGATCTCCGATGAGGAGGTTGTAGCGATGATTAGATTCGGTGGCGGAGATGAATCGGACGGCGTAACTTATGACGGTTTGCTGAAGATTTTGGCTGTTGATAAGTTCTATTAGTTTATGAGTCTTTATGTTTCTTCAGATCAAAATGAATGCCCTCAAATCGTTCAAATGTTTTTTCCGGTTAAATTATAAATTAAAATTTTAAATTTCTTAAATTTTACTTTTGTATTTATTTGATCTAATTAAAGTTTAGATTTATCTGTTTTTTAAAGGAAAATTTGCTTAAATTTTTTGAGGCTATCCAAATATTTATTTAAAAAAATATAATGCTAATGGAGTTTATAATCAAAGAATACTCGCCTTTTCCAGAATGCCAGAAGCCCAAAGCAAAGACATCTAACCTTATGCTGAAGCTGAAAGTCATACCATTTCTGCATTTTATTACGTTTTTGATGAAGTGGTGGCTGATATTTTACAAGAATCCGTGGTTTTTATTTTCATAGATTGGACGTTAATCAAGCTGAAGAGTTGGACGAATGTTTCGACTGGAAGCTGAATGAATTGATATGGTCTCCATCAGGTTTGATTGCTCTCGGAGTCTCTCTCTGATGTTTGAGTAAATTTCTGTAATTATTTATTTTGTCGGAAGTAGCTACGAAAGATTATTGGATAGGAGTTGTTTAATTTTTCAAGTTCATTGCAATAACCATTGCTGTTGTGGATTACTAGAAAAGATTATCAGGATCCTTCGGTTTCATGAATTTATTTTGAAGCCAAATGTTGATTCAACGTGAAATCATAAATTATTCTGTTCCAGGGCTCTAAGCTTTGCTTTCCATTTGGTTTGTCTCTATCCCTGGTGATTATCCACTTACAAGGAGGTGCTGCTCGTATTTCAACGAATTGTCGTTGATTTGATGTGAATGGAATGGAATGGACCAACGTGGGTTCCTCTAGTGGGAGATTTTCTCAAACAAACTTGTTCTCAGCTCATGAATTCGGTTGTTTTGGATTCCAAATCCCTGAAGCTTCTGGATGTGTTGATGGAGATCCTCTCAAATGAATCCTCTGCCAGAAGGGAAATCCAGGTTTGTCGTACTTTTATTTGTGAAATATCATGTAGTGTTTGTTGGATCTTTGCTCTGTCGATCGCTTTCCTTTTAAAATTGGGGTTCAGAAGGTCTAGCGTTGAACTCTCTTCCGATTTCTTTCATGTTTTTGTCTACGCGTCTACTTTCCTGCCATCACAAGTTGCCAAGTTGTTGTGCTGATCTTAATATTATTTTTGTGAACTCTACACTTGTGAACATGAATATAGATCCGGTGAATTAGTAGAGTACAAGTTTGATTACGCTGTGACGTTCCTAGTAGCGTCTATGTTTGCATTCGCTTATTAACTCCTTTGTTTACATTTGCAAATTAAAATTCTAGCGTCATAGATTTGATTGCATTGCTCTATAATGGACATGTCTAGACACCGTATATTGAGCTTGGGTATGACAAAATATGACAAAATATGTTGTTTGAAGAGCGTTACTTCCATATTTGTTTCCTCCATCGTCCGTATCATAGATTTATTGTTCTAAGAAAAACAATGATTATTCTTAGAACACGTTATTTGGGTAACAGAATGTTTGATTAAATGTTACCCATCAAGATGTATAGTAGCGCATCACATGCTAATGCATGTTGAACTAACCTGAATGTTGGCAGATGGAAACCTTTTTCTGATCCCTCTCTGTTTTTCCTTTTTTTCCCAAACAAATGCCACTATCAAAGGAATTGGTAGCCTAGCAGAAGAAGTCAACCTGCACATTATTTTAACTTATGTAAAATTCGAATACATTTTGGTGAATTGGAAAGTAGAATCAATGAAAATGATGCCTTCTGGCACTGAAAAGGAAAGTAGATAATGGAAACCTTTACAGGCAAGAATCAGGATAGAAAGTGGATTGTTTTGGCATTTTATTTTTTATTTTTGTGTTGGGTATCTGAAAATACAATAAGATTATTGGGTGACCAGTTCACATCAGTTTTATTGGTATAGGTTCAGTTAGGTTGAAAACTTTTCTGATCCAAAGGGTCTTAGTTAGCTGATGAACTCCATTCAATCTAACATGAATTATTTGGATTGAGTTGTTAGAATTATTTCTTACAAAATATGTAGACGAAATAGTGAAAATTTTAGTACCTTAAGTATCTATCTATTTAATTTTAAATTTTGAATTAAGATTGTAAGCTTAATACTCCATGAATTAGGAATTATTATTAAACAAAGTTGGAAAGCATTTTAGAATTCTTATAGATCCAAGAAGTCCTCATAAATTTTGACTTAAAACTTATGAACTCTGTTTACTGTGACTTGGGGCGTTTGTAGCTTGGCTTGGGTTGAAAGAGAGATTGTGAGGTCAACTCAGATGACCTCTAGTTAAGTGATAGACCCGAGCTTGACCCAACCCAACCATGTACTATTTGGCTAGTTTGGTTTTGATTGTTTAGATTATTTAGTTTAAAATGTGATTAGGAAAAAAAGAAAAAAGAGAGTATCTTTTGAATGAACTAGCATATCTTCAAAGTTCGGATTAAGAATAGTAGTTCATTATCATATTTTATTCATGGAAAATAAGGCTCAAAAGATTTGGACAAATTTGTTCTTAGCAATTATTGGAGAAGGAAAAAGTATCTAAAAGAGTTGGTTGAATAAGATGATTAATTTTGTAAGAACCCTAAAACCAATCTATCTCCAAAGGGTTCAATTTATTTGAATCAAAATAAATTTTACCCAACTCAATTCAAATGGTTCGGATAGGGTTTGATTGAATTTTTCGGGTCATTGAGTTTTTTATGTGATAATGTAGATTGGTTGTTTCTGAGCTTATTTCAGTAGTATCAATTAAGCAGCAGGGTTGATATTGATAAATTAGTCCTTGACTGTATGCAACTATATCTTCTTCCCATGGCTGCCTTCTGGCACTTTGAATTATTGATTGAATTGACGATTAGTTGAATGTTCTCGTACTGTTTGCTTTAGTCTTTCCTTCAATTGTAAATCATTCATTGCAGTAGGTAATTAAGTTCATCTCCATGTAATGACAGCTCATGTGATGTCCATTCGTTGGGGAGAAGAACAAACCACCCTTTATAAGAGTGTGGAAACCTTCCCCTAGCAGACGCGTTTAGCCTTTTGGAGAAGCTCGAAAGAGAAAGTTCAAAGAGGACAATATCTGCTAGCGGTGGATCTGGATCGTTACAGTTCAGCTCTATGATATTAGTGAGTATCTGATTTACAATTCATAGTCCAATCTTTTCTTCCTTTACACCCATTGAACCAATTATGGAGACAGTACCAAACCACCACCACCACAATCAAGATATTATATAGATTCACATCTGATTATTCGTAAAACAAAATGGTCCTTACTGATTAATGAATTTCATTTTGCCTTTCAGCTGCTGTGGTAGTGTTTCACCCAAGGGAGGCAGTCTCTCTGGCACCTCATGATGCCTCTTCATCTTTTTAGGTAAGTTCATTTATCAGCTTTATTTCTTTAGGTTTCTCATTCGGCTTGCCTTCAAAAAGTGTACTGATTACACATAGCAAAAATGATTTTTTTGTGAAGACTCTGGGGATTAGGTATTGGCCAAAAACATAATGATTTGAAAACATATATCTTGGTTATCTCATTCCCCAAATTTTGAGGCTGGTAGTACAGACAATCTTGAAACTAAATGTAGGTTAAGCACTATGAAATTAGTCGCACAAGGTGACACAAACATTATACCGTAGACTTCATGAAAATAAGTTCAAATCATAGTGAGCACCCACTTAGAATTTAATATTGTTAGAGTAGTCTTGGTAATAAATGTTGCGGGGTTAGATAGTTGTCCGATGAGATCAGTGGAGTGCAAGTTGACCCGAACACTCGTGAATATAAAAAATAAATGAATAAATTTCTGAATTTAACAAAACACAAAGAAAATAGTTAAAGCTAAAAAAAACTTGCCACCTCAAGTATCATACCAAAATCACCCGTAGATTCCTTCAATGTGAATTTTATGAGTATATTCTGTGAGATCTCATATCGGTTAGAGAGAAGATCGAAATATTTTTTATAAGGGTATGAAAACCTCCCCAGTAGATGCGTTTTAAAAACCTTGAGGGGAAGCTCGGAAGGAAAAACCCAACGAGAACAATATCTAATACATCCTTTTATGCCCAAACATTTTGAAACTCGTTCCACCATACCCTAGAAGCCGGGAACTGATTCCCAACATTATTATTCTCAGACTTTTCTGTTTTCGAGTTTTCTCGATCCCAGAAGAAGTAACCATTATAGAAGGGGAGCCAAATTCTTATTCATTATGTTGAAATGATGATGATAGATGGGGTAGCAATATCAACCAAATGAGTTGGACCCGAATGCAAATTGAAATTTGAAATTGGAGAAAACAGGGGTAGGCCAAGCCAAGCCAAGCCAACCTGTTTGTATTCTACCTAATTCACACACACACACACACACACAGACCTGGACCTCTTGAAAATTATAACACTGGTAAACAAAGCAAAAAAGCAGTTGTTCGTGAATATTTTTCCTTTCCTTTCCATTCCATTAATAAATATATATATATATATAGGAAGAGGACAGAGGTGGTAGTGGCAGGAAATGTGGAGCATGCCTGTCTACATCTTTTAAAGTAGGAAAACTCCAAAACACCAACAAATACGAGTTGGAAGGCTCAAAAAAAAAAAAAAAAAAAAAAAAAAAAAAAAAAAAAAAAAAAAAAAAAAAAANTACTTTATTGTTCCTTCTTATTATTATTATTATTATTTTATTTTATTTTTTTTATCACCACCTCCACTACCAATAATCATTGCACGGAATTAAATTAATTTTAAGAAACAAAACATTATGCTATAGCACCCTTGCTCAATTAGTGGTACCCTAATTCCTTCATCTTTGATTCCTTCCCCCTGCCTCGCCCACTCCCTACCTTTCTAGCCTCCCCTCATAGCCTCTTTCTAGGGAAACCAAATTTTACCAAGATTTTGGTTCTGGAGTGCCTCTACATTTTAGATCAATTTTATTGTTTTAGATTCTCATATTTGATCCATTTGGGTTATCTTTTATTCCTCCCCTTTTAGTTTTATGTTTGATATCGTCGTTTACTGACTATTTGACAAATATTGGTTGATTCGATACATGATAAGAGAAAGTAAATTGTTCGATTGAGTAATCTAATGTAGTTGAACTAGTTTGGTATAATGTGTCGCTTTATTTTATTCAAGTATCTTTTTTTTTTTCTTATTGTTACTCGTCAAGTTATTTTAGATCAATCATTATTTGTTTGATACACATGCTATGTCTTTATAGGGGTAAAAAGATATGGGTATCAAAAATTTAGGACTAAAAAATATAATTTCCTAGTTAAAATGATTTTGAGATAATTTATTATGACACTTGCAATAATTTTGAATATATTATATGAAAATCCCACTTTTAATGGCTTTATTGGTGCCTACTAAGATCATTTTCTTCAATGATTAAACCTCTCTATTACATAATGGGTGAAACTTTGTGATAGAAAACAATTTGTTAGTTGTATCACATTATTGAGTGTGACATCAACTAACCTACCATTTTATTTTAATTATCTAACTAAGCATGCCATAAATGATACGACATTCGATATTGAATACTCCCTTTTCTTTTCTTTTTTTCATATTCTCATTCTTTTGGACCTCTTTTTTCTTCTTCTAAGAGCAGGTATTACTTTATGATTTTCTATTTTATTTCCTAATTTTAATAGTTTGTATTAGGGAGAGCCATTCACAAAATATTTAATATTTCGATTCATCAACAACTGTCCTTCCTACACTTACAGAGCTTAATTGGGATCTTTGATACTCAAATTTTTTAATTATCGTAATGTTTGTTTGTTTTTGAACATTCTCGAACTTTCAGTTTTTTGTTTATTTAGTTTCTAAACTTTAAAAAATATTCGATAGGTTATTTAACTTTTAATTTTTTTTAGATTTTTTTAAAATATATGATATATAAGATATAAAACTAAAATTTATGTTGGATAAGAAGTAATATAGCAAAATTGAAAATTGAAAGCTGAGTTGTAATTAAACGAAGCAAAGTATAAAGGGTTGAATGAATTATTATTATTATTATTATTATTATTATTATTATTATTATTATTATTATTTTGTGAGGGGAAAAAAAGAATAATAAAGTAGGAGAGACTTAAATTTAAAGTGGAAGTTTGATGGGGCGGGGGATCTGGCAGCAGTGGGGCATAGGGCCACATGCAAGCCTGAGCGTAGTGGCTTAAAAGCTTTTTCACCATAACTAATTGTCCGGGCACCTCGGTCATCTCGGGTACCCATAACGGGCCAAACCGCTAAAAGTCAAAGTCAAAGTTTTGTGATGGATCATGATGTGAAGTGAAAAAGATACCAAAATTAGTTTTTCTGCTATTTTTGTATAATATTCTTTAATTTTTGTATTTAGTTTTCATCTTATCATAATATATAAAAATTAATTAAAGTTAAGAAAATTATGCTCTTATCTTTTTAATTCTCTTTATAACCTCTCTATTCACCGTTCCCGCTTTCTCTCCGAAACTTCATTTTCTCTCCCGTTCCGTTTTCCTCCTAACTCTGCCTCTCTCTCTCTCTCTCTCTCTATCTCTACGCCACCGTCCTCTGGAATTCCGATTTCATTTCTCTCCGACCCGGCGTGAAAGGTATTAGTCCTATTGGATTCTCGCGTTCTTCTCTGACTGTTTTGTTTGTTTTTGCTCTTCGTCGTGATTGTTTTTGCTTCATTCACTGCTTGTGTTGATTTGATTTCGTTGTGTTGCCTTCTTTGGATTTGGTTTGGTTGTTTGTTCTTGTTTTTGTTGATTGTTTATGTGGAATTTGTGGTTTATTGATTGATGTTTTCGATGAAGCGGAATGGAAGTTGAACTGTTCTCTTTTTTGTTTTAGTGTTCTTGAATCGGTGAATTTACGTTTGTGCTTTCTGTTTTTTTGTTAGGGAGGAGTTGAGTTGAGTTGAGTTGATCTGGGAGGTCAGGAAGGTAGTGGCGTACAGGATTTGGTGTGGAATCATTTTGGAAGAAAGAGCTTGGTAGTTGCGGCAGTGAGACAATATCTTGAATTTTGGATCGGTGTGTGGTTTTTAATGGCGTCGTCTCTGTTTCTGAATCCTGTGGCGAGTTCTGAGCGATCGCGTGATTCGTCCAGAAAGAAAAAGAAGAAGAAAGAGGCGAGGGAGGACGGTCGTCAAGATCAGGATCACTTGAAGTGGAAATCGCAAGCGCAGCATCAAATTTACTCGTCGAAGCTGTTGCGCGCCTTGAGTCAGGTCAGGATCAGTTCTCCTTATTCCCCGTCGGCGCCGAACGAGATGCCACGGCGTGGCCAAGCCGTTCGGGAGGCGGCGGATACGGTTCTGGCGATGACGGCGAAAGGAAGAAGTAGGTGGAGCAGAGCAATCTTGACGAACCGTCTGAAGCTCAAGTTTCGAAAGCACAATCGGCAGAAGGCGCGTGTGAGTGGAAGCAGCCGAACGAAGAAGCCGAGAGTTAGCGTTTTGCGGTTGAAAGGGAAGGGATTACCTACTGTACAGAGAAAAGTCCGGCTTCTCGGCCGGCTGGTTCCCGGCTGCCGGAAGCAACCGCTGCCGGTGATTCTGGATGAAGCAACTGATTACATACCCGCACTGGACATGCAGATCCGAGTCATGAGCGCCATATTCAACCTGGTTTCAAGCTCTTCGTCTTCTCCTGGTATGGATTCTTCCATCTCCCAACCTTCTTCTACCTGATTAGCACACACTCACCGGCTGCAGTTTTCTCTTCCCAGAAAATAATTGAAAATAAAAGGAAAAAAAAAAAAATCCCCTTCCTCTCCTTCTGCTTCTCTTCTGCATGTAATTTCGTGTCAATATATGAATATATATCGAGTTCTTGCATTTTCTGCGTGCAATTCTTAGTATATTTTTAAAATCTTCGTATGGGAATGTGGATAAAATTAAATTCAGATAATGTTGGCGGGGGTCTCTGTTTATTATCGTTTTGTTCTTGAATCTGGGCTCTTTAATCTTGAAATTCCTTACTCGTGAAGAAGCTCTGTCGATCAAATCATGGGTGCGTTCTCATAAGATCTTTTCAGTTTGCAAAACTAGATTCATTTCTCCTTTCCCCCCTTCCCGTAATCGGCATAAACCACATATATTATTTTCTTGATTTTTCTTTGTTTTACATATATTAGTTTGTATAGGTCGGTTGGATTTTTAAAAATTTTCTTATAATTTTGAAAAAAATTTAATTTTCTGTTTAAAATCAGACATTAAAAAAATTAATTAATCTATAATATAATTTCTAATTGGGTGGAGTAGTTTTAAATCATGTCAATATCTCAACGCATAAAATTCATAGTTTGGAAATAAATTATGTATTGCTTATAATTATAGGATGCATTGTCGAGAAGAAAAATGAATTCAATTATGTATTGCTTATAATTATAGGATGCATTAAGTTAATTAATGGGTTTCTAACCTGGTTAAAAAGTTTTATAATCATAACTTTTTAGATTTATTTGGTTATTATGAACTTGAATTGAAGATATTAATTTAAAAAAAAAAAAATGCATGCTTTTTTTCATAGAAAAATAAATAAATATGACTTAGTTAGGAGGGTTCCTAGTTGGATTATTCAGATTTAGACATTTCTTTTTAGATTTAATTCAATTACTCGGGTTGAAGTTTTTTCAACCCTAACAACCCTTATAAATTGTTTGGATTGAGTTGATTCATCAACTAGTTTTGGTGGTTTATTCAAAATTTTGAAACATTTATTTATTTTCAAACATTTAATTAAGATTTACTAAAATTACCTTCTAAATAGTTAAATATATTTTTCTTTACAAAATTAATAATAATTTTAATTTTGGGTTGGTTCTTTTAGTTTTAAAAAATTCATGAACCAATTCCGTTGGCGATGACAAAGGGCCTAATAGCTGCGTTTACTAACATCTCTGGTCGGGTACATTTTCCTTTTTCTTTCTCCCTTGCAACTTTTTAGTATAACTNATGCGTTTTCTTTTTCTCCCATGTGAGTGAGTGAGGCCACCACCGGTAAAGCCAAAACCCTCTTCAAAACCACACCTTTTCTTTTTCCTTCTTTTTCTTTTTTTAAATAAATAAATAAATAAATAAAAGCAAACNTATTATGAACTTGAATTGAAGATATTAATTTAAAAAAAAAAAAATGCATGCTTTTTTTCATAGAAAAATAAATAAATATGACTTAGTTAGGAGGGTTCCTAGTTGGATTATTCAGATTTAGACATTTCTTTTTAGATTTAATTCAATTACTCGGGTTGAAGTTTTTTCAACCCTAACAACCCTTATAAATTGTTTGGATTGAGTTGATTCATCAACTAGTTTTGGTGGTTTATTCAAAATTTTGAAACATTTATTTATTTTCAAACATTTAATTAAGATTTACTAAAATTACCTTCTAAATAGTTAAATATATTTTTCTTTACAAAATTAATAATAATTTTAATTTTGGGTTGGTTCTTTTAGTTTTAAAAAATTCATGAACCAATTCCGTTGGCGATGACAAAGGGCCTAATAGCTGCGTTTACTAACATCTCTGGTCGGGTACATTTTCCTTTTTCTTTCTCCCTTGCAACTTTTTAGTATAACTGAGTATCTAAAGCTCTTATAAAAATTCATTTCGTATGTGTCCTATTCGTGAACCGACAACACAAATTTTATTTATTTAAACGCAATTCATTTCAAATAAAATTCATAATTGAATGGATTGATTTGTCCACGTCATAGAATGAGTTTCTTTAAATAAAGGAAAGTGAGGAAGGTGCATGTGACATGTCAAGGCACAAGGCAACATGTGGGACCCATTTATGTATAGGTTTGGCCACGTAAGCAAAACCCCCCCCCCANATGCGTTTTCTTTTTCTCCCATGTGAGTGAGTGAGGCCACCACCGGTAAAGCCAAAACCCTCTTCAAAACCACACCTTTTCTTTTTCCTTCTTTTTCTTTTTTTAAATAAATAAATAAATAAATAAAAGCAAACCCCACGTGGATGGGTCAAGTGGCTGGCCCCACTAAAAATCCTAAGCAAACAAAAGAGAAAATGGTGACTCATCGTGCTCCTGGCTTCCAAAATTAAACTTTAAATTAAAATATTAAATATTATTTTTTTCATTATTTAATATTAACCAATTCAAGCATAGTTAAACCGTTCAAAGATTGAATAAAAAAATTGGGCCGCCCATCATTTCCTTACATTAAATATTCACTCCAGTTCACAATTTTCAACCTTTTCTATTTTACATCTCGTTAATTATATATTTGATCTTTAATAATTGAGTTTTTTTTCTTTTCTTTTAAACGTTCTCAATTTTTTAAATATTTTAAACGTAAGTATAAAAGTGGTGGGTGTCCACAAACGCTCGTTCTTGGCTCGGCTCCAATAATGCAATTTCAAGAGGAGTCGGTAGTTTTGCATTTAATCGCTCCTCTCCTTTACAGATTTTCATCTTGTTTGGTCGATGATTAATTTTCTATTTCTATGTTCTGGAAAAAAAAAATAATGATGATAGTTCGAGTTTACATAAACTCGGATATCGACACAACAAAGCAACTATTAACTTAGACTTAATGTCGATAGTTCGATAGCTTGTGAACATATATGCAAAAGGTAGACGTAATGTCTTTAACTAAAAAAATATATCTAAAATTAAAAGAAGTAATTAAAAAAATATATAATTTGTTGGTCAATTTGAAGGAGCCACCATTTTCTCCAAAATCTCAGATAATTTAAGAACTTTAGTCAAACAAGTTGCCTTTGGTTATCTTGAAATCTTTGATCTTTGGGTGATAATATCAAAACCCAATCATAAGAATATTTGAACCAATACATGCAATCTAACTAAATAATAATAATAAAAATAATAATAGGATTTCATTCATTAATTTCTAAATTTTTGAAAAATTAAATCCAACATTAATAACATATTTAAGAAAAAATGTGTATCCGATCAAAATATGGTATCAATTCATCTGAACTATGCTTAAATTGATATTTACTATATATTTATCTTATTTTTTCGATTTTAGAGATGTCTAAGCAACGGAAATATATAAAAAAAAAAATAAAAAAAAAACTAGGAATAGAAATAAGAACAACAACCATACTAATAAAAAAATAATTTATAAGGTCAACCAATTTCGTTCATTTTTCTTGATTACTCTAACAACTCAGATCCAAAACTAGCAGATATTGTGTTCTTCGTGCTTTCCCTTTTAATTTTAGATCGAGATTTTAAAACTCATAAGTTAGAGAGAGGTTTTCACGTCTTTAAAAAAACGTTTCATTTTCCTCTCCAAACATTGTGTGATCTCACATAGTTCTCCTTCATACACGTTTAAATTCAATTAATGTTAGTCAATTTGTAGGTTTTGGTTGGTTAGTCAAATTTCTCGACTGATTTATTCAACTAAAACTCGGGTCCACTTATTTATCGGATTAAAAATATAAAATTAAATATAAGTTAATTTTGAATGATTATTATGAATACGATAAAAGAAGGAAGTTTGTGATACCAAATTTGGTATTATTTTCATAATTATTTTAATTTCTATTCATAAATTATTATAAAAATAAATCCACAAAAACTGATCCATTGGGCCTTAAGCCCAACCAATAATCTTTCTTGCGGTGGCAGCCCAAGCCCAAATCATTTAGACCCATTTAGATATTGGGCAAAACACATCTCTACGACGTCGTTTTAGTCATCTTCATTCTCGCACAAGTTGGGTCGCTGAATCTCATTTTCCAGAAAAGAAATTTATTGGTTGTTTTGATTTTTATTCTGTGGAGGTTTTGGGTTTTTCTTCCAATCGGAAATGGCTACCGCAACGTTGTCTTCCTCTTCTTCTTCTTCTTCCGGCACCGTTGTCAGTGACAGAAGAGGAATTCCGGCGGCTCAGTTCGTGGAGGACGTTCGTATCTATCTCTCTAATTTAGGCCTCGATGTTCAATCCGCCCTTGCTTTTCTCCAGGAGCGGTACTCTCTCGTTCTATTTTTACTTTTACTTGATTCAAATCCGGAAATGTCGGTGTAGTTCTTGTCTATTGATGTTTTTTATTTTGTGTCTTGCTTTCTGTCACTTTTTGTGATTTTCTAGCATGTACTGATGAGTTCTTGATTATTGTTTTCTGACACTTTGAAGTCCTGTTCTAAGTTGTAGGCTCCAATTAAGGTGTTCATGACTTGATGAATGTGTTAGTGAAGTTGAATTTGTTTGTTTAGTCGTCGTATTGCAGCTCTACTTTTTTTTGGAACTTTACTCGTTTCTAGTGGCTGAGAGTGAACCGAACTTTCTAGAATTTACGTTTTTGTGGTTTTCTTAGAGTTACATCATTGTTGAAGTCTGCTGGATTCAGTTTGTGTTGTTGCTGGATTCAGTTTGTGTGATTTAGAGCTATCTTTTTGAGCTCCTCGACTTTTTTGAGTGTATCTCTTAGAGCTTTACATGCATTAGTTTCCATGACTTAGATTAGTTTACTGTGTACTTGATGTGAATCATGGAACTCTCTCTGCACTCGAACACGTGAAAATTGTTAGTCGATTGTAGCGAATAAATGTTGCTTTATTCAACTCTTTCCTACGCTTTACAAAATAGGGTCCATGCGGGAAGATATTCATATTTGTTTCTTAAGTTTAACGCCCTGTTTTCCTTTTTTTTATTATACTCTGCAAATATCTCATGCAGACTTCAGCAATACAAGTTAGTTGAGATGAAACTCCTTGCTCAACAAAGGGACCTGCAGGTTTGATGTTTTTTTTATTTTTATTATTATTTTTTTAATTTTAGGGTACTTTCTTTCTGTTTTTCCAGATTTTTCTTTTACATGTTCATCATCTCACGCTGAAGTTATGGAATATTGTCAGATACTGTTTCTATTCATCACATTTATTGAATCCAAACTGGGTATAAGCTAAATAATTGATAATTTTACACATTAAAATCATTCTAAATTAAGGAGCTATCAGATTATAAAGGATGGAGTTTAAGAAATTACAAGTTCTACTATGATCATTGGCAGATAACATGAACTACATTTGTGAGCCCTGAAATTAGATTATATATATTCAGATGCAAGCTAAGGTACATGGCTTGTGTGTGTAGGTGATGCATGTTTGATTTAATGAAGAAAGTATCTGCCTCAGGCTCTCAGCATCATAGTTAGGCACCCGCCTTATAATAAATGGGACTTTACTATTAAAAATGTGTACTTGTATTTGATTAGAAAGTCAATGTAAGAGTTAGTATTTTCTCATAGTTAAAGGCAGTATTTAATGTTTAGCTACTTAAATGTTACGTAACCATAAATTTTGCTTGTGGCCTAACTATCATCCTTTGCTGTTACCCTTCTATCCTGTCAGGCAAAGATTCCAGACATAAAGAAGTGTTTGGGTATAGTTGCTACTTTACAAGCAAAGAAGGACGCAGCCACTGGTGAGGTTCGTCTTTTTGTCTCCCATGGTAGCTTTGGTTATTTATACCATCTTGGAGATATGTGGTCACCTAATGAATAAATTATTTGCATTATATGATATTATCGCATATTGAAATGATTTCCTACGGTTTCTTGCTTTCCTGAAGAAAGGTGCTTGTGTTGAATTTTTTTTCTTCAAAGTCTTTTTAAAAGAAATAAGAAAAGTTGCTTAAAGGCCCATGTCTAATATTGAAATTTATGTTCAATTGTTTTGCCATTTGATATTTTATAATTTTATACCAATATGAAATTTTATACCATTTGATATTTTATAATTTTATACCAATAAGAAAAGTGTTTTGGACTCAAACCATTTCCTCATGCCTCCATTGGCTATGCTACTCTCTGTCTCTCTCTCTTTTTTTTTTTTTTTTTTTTTTTTGTTTTCTAATTTTTTTCTTGAAAAACCAACTTTATTTGACTGCTACTCCCATATGATTTCCTGCTGAAAATAGAGGAAGAAATAATTTTAAAAAATGGCCGTTGCATTGGTTACATTAATGAATTATAATCTGGATAACTATTCCTGAATTTTATCAAGTTCGTATGCTTATGTGCAGCGCTCAGAGTGCAAGATGATAAAGTAGAAAATTACAGGGTGTAAACATAAGAATCTACTAGGGCTTACTGTAAAATTATTAATTGATAAAATAAACGTATAGGATTATCTGTTTCTGTTGTCAGCCTTAGCTAGATGTAGCTTGTGGATTTGTCGGTTTGCTTAGGGTATAATTTTCTACTTTTAATGATCTAGTATTGTAAGCATCTCTATGAAGTTGCGGTATTTCCTTTCTTTAACCATTTTAAACTTGAGTTTTCTTAAGCAATCTGTTTATCTTTAGCTATCATGCACAGCCACTTGTAGCAGATTTTGAGATCTCTGAGGGCATATATTCCCGGGCTCGCATTGAGGAAACTGAGTCAGTTTGTTTATGGCTTGGTGCAAATGTCATGCTGGACTATTCATGTGAAGAGGTTACAGATGCTGGTCAAAAAGATCACTTTAATCATTTTCTCCATGTCTTATCCAATTTTGGAATAAAGGACACTGATTATGGCTGTTTTCACGTTTGCTGGTGCAGGCCACAGCCCTCCTACAGACGAACCTGGATAATGCTAAAGCGAGCTTAGAAGTTCTTGTTGCTGATCTACAGTTTTTGAGGGACCAGGTGACAATAACACAGGTAGCCACCCCTTTCTATTTCAACTAGTCGGCGAGTGTTTTTACTCACATTATTACCAATCATGCTATTTTCTGCTCAAGAAGTCATAACAACGTGAACGCTTCCATTTAAAAGACTAGGCAACGTAACCCATTGTTTGGAAACTCTAGACATGACAGAATTTGGTGTTATTAACTATCAACTCCGGAGTCAAGATGGTTGGAATTTGCAGAAATTGAATGTGAATTAGGAAGATATTCAAATATCTTAGGTCCTTTTGATAATCATTTAGGCCTGATTGGATAACCATTTAGTTTTGAAAATTAAGCTTAAACATTGTTTCCACNGGCCCATGTCTAATATTGAAATTTATGTTCAATTGTTTTGCCATTTGATATTTTATAATTTTATACCAATATGAAATTTTATACCATTTGATATTTTATAATTTTATACCAATAAGAAAAGTGTTTTGGACTCAAACCATTTCCTCATGCCTCCATTGGCTATGCTACTCTCTGTCTCTCTCTCTTTTTTTTTTTTTTTTTTTTTTTTTTTTTTTTTTTTTNTTTGGTGCGGTCTTGTGGTTTTCTTGAAAAACCAACTTTATTTGACTGCTACTCCCATATGATTTCCTGCTGAAAATAGAGGAAGAAATAATTTTAAAAAATGGCCGTTGCATTGGTTACATTAATGAATTATAATCTGGATAACTATTCCTGAATTTTATCAAGTTCGTATGCTTATGTGCAGCGCTCAGAGTGCAAGATGATAAAGTAGAAAATTACAGGGTGTAAACATAAGAATCTACTAGGGCTTACTGTAAAATTATTAATTGATAAAATAAACGTATAGGATTATCTGTTTCTGTTGTCAGCCTTAGCTAGATGTAGCTTGTGGATTTGTCGGTTTGCTTAGGGTATAATTTTCTACTTTTAATGATCTAGTATTGTAAGCATCTCTATGAAGTTGCGGTATTTCCTTTCTTTAACCATTTTAAACTTGAGTTTTCTTAAGCAATCTGTTTATCTTTAGCTATCATGCACAGCCACTTGTAGCAGATTTTGAGATCTCTGAGGGCATATATTCCCGGGCTCGCATTGAGGAAACTGAGTCAGTTTGTTTATGGCTTGGTGCAAATGTCATGCTGGACTATTCATGTGAAGAGGTTACAGATGCTGGTCAAAAAGATCACTTTAATCATTTTCTCCATGTCTTATCCAATTTTGGAATAAAGGACACTGATTATGGCTGTTTTCACGTTTGCTGGTGCAGGCCACAGCCCTCCTACAGACGAACCTGGATAATGCTAAAGCGAGCTTAGAAGTTCTTGTTGCTGATCTACAGTTTTTGAGGGACCAGGTGACAATAACACAGGTAGCCACCCCTTTCTATTTCAACTAGTCGGCGAGTGTTTTTACTCACATTATTACCAATCATGCTATTTTCTGCTCAAGAAGTCATAACAACGTGAACGCTTCCATTTAAAAGACTAGGCAACGTAACCCATTGTTTGGAAACTCTAGACATGACAGAATTTGGTGTTATTAACTATCAACTCCGGAGTCAAGATGGTTGGAATTTGCAGAAATTGAATGTGAATTAGGAAGATATTCAAATATCTTAGGTCCTTTTGATAATCATTTAGGCCTGATTGGATAACCATTTAGTTTTGAAAATTAAGCTTAAACATTGTTTCCACCTCTTAGATTTTTTTTCTTATGTTATCTACTTTTAACAAATGTTTTTGAAATTCAAGCCAAAGCTTTTAATTTTTTGTTTTAGAAAAACACCAAACCGTAATTAAGATCTCCTGATATTATTAGCGAACAAGCACTTTTGGTGTGATTTTTGTTTGGGGTGCTCTCTACACTTGGCCTGTAGATAGATTGTTCCGGTTTCTTTTGTGCAATAAACCCCTTGATGTTTCTTATGAAAGAAGAAAAGAAAGTTTTTGGTTTTGGATTTGGCTAAAAAATTCAGATCTTTCCTTGAGAAAGATGAAAACCATTGGAAAGAAAATGTGAAAAAAAGCAAAACAAAACACTAAATAGGTATCAAATGGGTGGGGTCTTAGTTTTCTTTCTTGTTTTTCAAAAATTAAGGTTATAAGTATTAGTTCCATGTACTAGTTTTTTTTTTTTTTTTTTGTCGTCTATTAGTAATTACTAATGTTTTCAAAATTCAAGTTAAGTTTGGAAACTGAACAAGATGTTTTAAAAAATTTGTTTTTATTTTTGTAATTTGGCTAAGAATTCAAATGTTTTCTTAAGAAAGTCAAAAATTATTGTAAGTAATTGAGTGACACAGGTTATAAAAAATCAAAGACCAAATGCTTAGCCCTATTTGATAATCATTAGTTTTTTGGTTTTTAGGTTTTGAAATTTATGCTTGCACCCTTTCTAATCATTAATCTTCTAATCTTGTGTCCAGTAAACCCTTAAAGTTTAGAAGTGTCCAATAGTCTTTTAAACTTTTAATTTTGTGTTTCTAACGGCAATTCAACCTTGTTTTAAATATTCATAGTCATAACTCAAAACTGAATTTGTCTTATGAACATAACTTTGAAATTTTATATTTATTACGTCTACCAACTTGAAAAAATTTCCAATTCTAAATATTGTTTATTTATAGCAAATGTCTTTCTAGTTTAATTTGAAAATCATAAATCTTTTGTTACTTCTTAAAAGAAAAAACAATCCATAATCAACACCAACTTTGTTACATGTAGCACAAGTAGATCAATCTTTGTTATTAAGAGTGAGTGATATGCTTAGTTCATCTCCAGTTTGTTAAATTTTTTTGTTACACAACTTCTAAGCAGGTGACGATAGCCCGTGTTTACAATTGGGATGTTCATCAGCGTCGAGTTCAGCTAGCTGGCACCAGTGTAGAAAGCTCGTAAGTTTTTTTCGAGCCCTCATATTTCATTGTTGGTGGAGAATCCATTTCTTGATTGGCAGTACCGTCCTGATCCATACATACCTTCTGAATTAGGCCATTCAAAATTTTCCTTTATTGTCATTATCAAAAAAATGAACTTTTTTATTTATGGGTTCTGATCGCATCTACACTTTCAAAAGTGATGCTTATATCTAGGATGAGATTCGTTATGAAATTAGGTAGCTTTTGTGTGCCTGTTCTGTTACATTTGTTAGATTCTGCTGCTGTAAGTTTCGGGTTGATGGTCGTCGGGTCGTCATCCCGGTTACGTTACTTGGTTGAGGGTGTATTTGCTTTGAGAATCCCATCTTTATAACTTTATGTATTTGCTTTCAAAATCGCTTTCGAGTGGTTTTAGGTTTGTATGGGTTTAGTCTTCCGTGAAAGTAAAAGGAAAAGGGGAAATGAATTCAAACAAGTTTTTATTCGATTCTTCTTATCGAAAGTAGAAAGATTATGTTTTTCGTTAAACTATATTTTATGATAGTCGAGTGAATTTACCCTTTTTTTTCGGAATTCAAATTGATGACCTATTGATCTAGAGGTCAAGGATATACGTCTTCGAGCCGTGTTATGTTCAAGTTAATGGTTGATGAATATGTATTTCAATTTTAATTTGTGATTTAATGTAGTTTTAAAATATTGATGTTTCATGCTTATCAGATAAAAATATGATTTAATGTTGCTTATTATGTAATTAAAAGTTAAAATCATAACTTAAGGTTGAGACCCCAATTTTTTCGAACTATAGATTTTGAATAGATAGAAACTTATAATTTGAAATTTGAAATTGAAAAACGCTCGAGTTTAGCAAAGCAGGAACGAGAAAAAAGAAACACGAGATAGGAGGACGGCTTGTCGTGTAATAAGGTCAACCATACAAAATGATAGGCCTCCTCAAAAGGGTTGCAGATCTGGAAGCTTATGTTATGTGTTAAAAAACAATGGGTGAGTTTGAAAATTATTGTACTTTTTCAGAGCTTAGAAACTGAAGAGTACAAAAATCAACAGAAAAATGATTCCAACTTTTGAAAATAAATTTTCAGATGAGTTTTTGGAATAATGTTTTCGCTTTTGAATAGTGAAATCGACGATTCGATTCAGCAGCTTTGTATTCATACGAGGAACTAAACAGATTGGAATTTCAACTATTCAAACCTCAAACTTTTACCCATTTTTGTCACTTTCAACTCGAACACTAAAAAATTAAATTTTGTTCGGATTAACTTGTATTATGACTCGAATAAGTCTCTCAGAGTTTTATATTTTTACAATTCATCGAATTTAATCTTAAACTTAGATAATGGTTGCAATCATAATTTTTTACCTTTAAACAATCTTTTTGAAAAGATCGTTCAAGACGATTATTTTAATACAATAATTTTAAAAAACCATAGTCTAAAATCTAGTTTTGTACCATAATTTTAATATATATATATTTGGAAAGAATGTATTTTTAGATAAATTAATAAAAAGAAAAGCCCTTAAATTCATTTTTATTTTAATTAAAATAAAAAGAAAGAAAGAAAGAAAAAGAAAATTATAATGAAAGAAAAGAAAAGCAAAAGCTAAAGCTAAAGATCAAATACAAAAGTGTTCTTTGTATATTCTTGTAATGGTTGGTTCTTATACATCATTTTTATTAGTTTTTATTTTCTTTTAAATTTAACATTATTATTATTATTATTATTATTATTATTATTATTATTATTATTATTATTATTATTATCTTTTTATCAAACATTTAAAAACAAAATTAACTCCCGTTCTAAAAGAATATATTTATAAATTTATATTATCAACTTAAATATAGTTTAATTGATTACTTCAACGCAATAATATATATCCATATATACCTAATAATAATAATATAGTCAAAGATTCTGTTGCCCTAATAAATAAAAGGGCTGTTTTTTTTTGGTCCTTTTATGTCCCACAAAAAAATGCATAATAAAGTGGCGGCGACCAAATAAAATAGAAACTGATCGCATTGACATTGTGAAGAAAATGATGTTTTTTTTTTCTTTTTTGAATTAAAATGACCATTTTTTTTCCTTCTCACATGTCTTTCACAACCTTTAATACTTTATTTTTCAAACCCTGATAAAGTGCACAGAGCCCTCTTTTCATCTCTAATCGAAAATAAAACTCGTGAAACGATTCTACTGGTTCAACGGGTAGGACGGGCCCTCTCTTTATTTACTTTACCCGAGTTTTAAATTTCATTTTGGTTATCGAACTTTTAGCTTCCTTTTTTTCTCGAATTTTAGAACGTAGAATTTACTGTACTTATTTTGGTCCATCTTTATGAGATCCGAGGAGGGGGAAACTAAACCTTTGTTGTAACAATGTGAGAACTTCTTCCTATGAGAACGTGTCTTAAAAACCTTGAGAGGAAGCTCGAAAAGAAAAGTCTAAAAATGACAATATCTGCTAGTGGTCGGTTTGTGTTGTTACAATATTATTGTTTTTATTTAAATTGCTACATATCTGCTACGCTCAAATTATGTTTAGATATAAAATTTAATTATATATTTTTAAAAAATATTGTAATTTAATATTAATTTTTTATGAAGAACAAATTTAAAAATAATAACGTACTCCTTACGTTGATACAAATCATTGATGAGAAGGACAAAATATTTAGAGGGATGTCGGACGAAGAACCAAAAGGAAAACGAGATGTCGTTTTCACATTCCCCCTTTACCGCCTTCCTTCTTTTTCCTACTTGTCGTTTTTGTTATTATTAGACGGTGTCGTTTTCCCGTCCCCAGACGCGTTTTCTTCTCTTTTCTCTCCTTTTTTTTTTTTTAATTATTTAATTTCAACGAAACAACCAAATAAAAATTTGTTGACTTTGACTCTTTCTAAATCTCTTCCCTTGAAATAAACAGAATTTTTCTATTTGAATTCAAATTTTAAATTGATCAATAAATTATTTTAATACTATTATTGGAATTGCTTCCAAATGCCGCAATTATCGCTGCTTTTATTTATTTAATTATTTTAATTTGAACATATTTATGAAAAATTTATTAGAGTCAACGAATTAGGTTTCACTATATTAATAATTAATTACACACACATACATATATATATATATATATATATACACATAACAACTCAACTAACCCATTATATAGAGTTGCAAAACTAGGGTTTTATTAGTCCCGAGCTATTGCTAGGGCTTATCCAACGTGGATCGACATAATCCCAAACTAACATTAAAAGATAATCTGTAGTCTGAACAGTAGTTCGCATGTACTCGTTCTTTTAAGGTCAATGGTTTAAATTCCCGTATACTGCATATCAAATACGTCATGAACCTATCAGACTCAGAAATTGAAAATTCAAGGACACATTTGGCATTTTAGTTGAAAGTTCATGAACCTAGTACAAACGAGATTAGAATGATCTAGAACCATCACATGTATTGAGCCCCCAACGTAAACTAATATGGGCAGACGTGAAATAGGACGATAACCTAACTATTAAATTATTAAATAAATATATATATATTAAATAAGAATATTATTATTTAAAATATTTATATTAATAATTGTGGAGGGAAAAAAACTGTCCTTTATATAGGTTTCAATAGGACTGTCCTTGAAAAATTATTGTGAAGAAAAAGGTGGAGTTGGCCAACTTTATTTCCAACAAACATATTTCACTTACATATTTACTTTTCCAATTTTAAAATATTTTTATTATTATTATTATTATTATTATACAAAATTAAAATATTATTCTGTTTATAAAATTTTTATTTTTATAACAAAATAGAGTTAATTATGAGTTATCTAAGCCTAAATTACTTTTAAAAAATCCTAATTGATGGAGGGGTATAAATGTCATTTTGCAGCATTGAAAACCTAGTGGAAAAGTTGTGGGCCATGGATTTTTAGGCAAAGGCCCACTTCCTTGGAACAAGCCCATCTAATTTAACGCTAATTAATTAATTAATTAATTAATTACAAAATGTATTAATTATTAAATAAATATTTACCTTTTTTTCAAGTGGCACGGAAAGACACGCCTCCATGGAACCGCACGTGCCAAACTCTCCCTCTTTCCCCCTTCAATTAGGGCTTTTTCTTTATCTTTTCCAATTTTATTTGCTATTTATTGAAAAAATAATTTTTTTATTACAACTTTAAAATTTTTATTATAACTAAGAAATGCTTTTTTTTTTCTAATAAAAAAATGGTCATCTATTTATGAAAATATATTAATGTTAATAAATATTTAAAAAAGTGTAGAAATAAATGAAAAATTCGGAGTATTTCTATAATATATCTGAAAATATTTAAATTATAAATACTTTTGAATTTATAAAAAAAAAATTAAAATGCACCAAGTATTTATGTTTCGATGATAACAATAAAAGTTATTAAAGAAGTGTAATTTAACACAACTCTCAAATTCCAATTTTACGTGTGGTTCATAAAAATTGAAAATAAAAATAAAAATAAAAATAAAAATTATTGATTCCATATTATCGTTTGCTTATTTATGTTAAGCTTAATTAATTGTTTTAATTAAGGAATAAATACATTATTTAGAAAGCTTATTCTACGGGGAAGCATTTTTAGGTTGAGTAAAGAATATAGTTATTACACTTCATTAATTACCATATATTTCCCTATTTATTTATTTTTTAATATTTAAACTCGATTAAAAAAATGCGGGACAAATATTTTTAAATCATTACAATATTCATTAATTTATAGATAATTATTTATGAAATTGACATTAATTTAATTATTTTTATAGCGTAATTCATACACAAATAATTTATGCATGTGTTTTTAAAAAATTGTAAATTTGGTTTTAAAAAAATAATTTTATAGGCTTTGGAAATTACAATTTTACCCTCATAATTTAATAAAATCTCATAAATAATATCTGAATAAAATTATTTTTAAGGATTAAATTTTAAATTTTTTCAAATGACACGATTAAAATTTTAATTTATTAAAAAATATATACTCAGACACGTAAGAATAATATTATTAAAAAAAAATTATTTTTTTGCATACGTGTACACGGCCAATAGAATCTAGTTTACACTGGAACCGGTTAACCGGTCAAAACTACGCGTTTTAGAAGTCTCCTTTTTCAGTAGTGGTCTGTCATTTATTGCGAACACCGATCTTGTTTCCATGCCCATCGTTTACCGGCACCTGTAGGTCACCATCCTAGGTGGGAAAACTTACACCCCAAGCTGTTCTCCAAAATCCCACAAATCCAAACACTCTCCTTTTCCTCTTATCATTCTTCCACGAAGAATATTATTATTATTATTATTATTATTATGTCTTAAACAAAAAAAAACAAANCTCCGATCGATCCAAAATGGAGAAAAAATTTGAAGACTCGTTGATGGGGTCGGCTACTTCCACCGGAATTTACTCTCAAACGGTGTTTTCCGACGAGTTTCCGGTGGGTGGTTCGGGTTTTTCCGGTGTGTTCGACCTGCCATGTGATGATGATCATAAAGCTTCTTGTTGTTCTTCTTCTTCTTTTGACTTGTTTGGTGGTGGGATTGGATTCCATGATTTCTATAATCCTTCTTCTATGTTCGATTTGCTTTCTACTACTGCTCCCCCCCTTCAGCCGCCGCTTTCCTCGCCGTCCTCCACCGTCCCGGAGTCCTCCGAGGTGCTTAATGCTCCGACGACGCCTAATTCTTCCTCCGTTTCTAATTCCTCCTCCAATGAAGCTTCTCCTATTGAAGAGGTCGACAAGAACAAGACTTCCAAAATGTAAGAGATCATTATTACTGGTCTCGATCTGATTTTCACGATCATATAATATTATCCGTTTTAAATTTAAGCTCGGGATTTACATCATATTGTTCATATTTTCGAAATTTGTTGATTATAATGAGGAAATTATGGATGTAATTAATGGGGTTTTGTTGATTTGATTTAGTTGACTAATTTTGAGCTTCATGATTCTTTTTTTTTTTTTTTTTTTTTTTTTTTTTTTTTTTTTTTTTTTTTTTTTNCAAAAAGAAATGAAAAAAGTGGAGATTTTATTTATTTTTAATTAATTTATTTATTTATTTGTTTATTTTTTTACTGTTTTTTAGGTTGAAGCCAAAGAAGAACCAGAAGAAGCAAAGAGAACGGAGATTTGCTTTCATGACAAAGAGTGATATCGATCATCTCGACGACGGTTATCGATGGAGGAAGTACGGTCAAAAGGCCGTGAAGAACAGTCCTTATCCTAGGTTTGTTTTTTTCGTAAATTTTTATAATGATATAATACTGTTTACTTCGAGTTTAAATTAAATGTGGTGTATTTTGTTTATAATATAGAAGTTATTATCGTTGCACGACGTCACAATGCGGTGTGAAGAAGAGGGTGGAACGGTCATCGAGCGACCATTCAATCGTCATCACAACGTACGAAGGCCAACACACCCACCAAAGTCCGGTAATGCCACGAGGAAGCATTCGAATCCTATCGGAATCAACCAATTGCCTCGTTGCCGATCACGACGTTGCCACCACCGGAATTCTGTTCCAACACAACGTTCCCGGCCAACCCTTCATGTATAACCCTCTGCAACCGTTTCTAACAAATGATTCATCGTTCTTGAGTCCTCGTCCTCCTCCATCTTCCGTTCCACCGCCATCGTTGTCGTCTCGAGCTTCCTTGCTTCAAGACAATGGACTTCTGCAGGACTTGGTGCCATTGCAAGTGAGGAAGGAACCAAAAGATGAACAAAATGGATGAAAAATTCTCTTTTGGTATGTTTAGAAATTCAGATCAGCCATTTTCTTTTGTTTCTTTTAGTAGATTATAATCCCACGAGTACGAAACGCTATCTCTATGAGTATTATATTCTTTGTTTATTATGAACTTGGTCGGTTTTAGCTCAACATTTTCATCGTCCATCTCTTTAGAATTAGGGTTTAGGGTTTTTCCGTCACATTGGGATGTTACGAAACCGAACAATTATATATAAAATAAGCTCGTAAAAAGCTAAAATTAATAAGTAAATCCATAAAAGATTTAGATAAGAGGTTACGTCACTGAGCGAGGTGTCCCACTTGGCTCCTTGTAGAGTATAGCTCTCATCCAAACATATGATTAGGAAACAGAGCAACGCTCATGAAACTCCACTGAGCATTTCTAGTCACACGGGAAGAGAGGTCAAATGGTAAGACCATACACCTGTTTGGCTCCTCGCAGAGTATAACTCTCGTCCAAACATCTGATTAGGAAACAGGAAAATGCCTATGAAACACCAGCAAAAAGGCAGGTCATTTGTCTATGGGTATAGGACTCTCGAAAAAGCACGGGATGATTCGAAGACTTGAGACTTTGACTTTTTCGAGACTTGAAAAAGATTTTACACCAAAGATTTGTTCACATTTGATGAAATTCCATTATATTATTATAACATGTATTAATGATATTGTTTTGTTTTTATTTAGACTAAAATACTTTTAATGAAAGGATCCATAATATAGTCAACTTAATTTTTAAATATATATAGTTTTATACTTTTAAGTAATGGATACAAATTGCTCTCTTTTTTATTAGGGTAATAAAGATGCAATTAATATTCTTTATAATATTTTATATCTTCTTTTGACAATTAAATTTCAAAGCATGATTCTAAAGTATAATATATATATAATGTAAAATGAAATATTGTTGACAGACAAAAAACCATATTGATTAGCGTTTGGTTTATCTTGATTAATTAACAACTAGTTTGATTCAAAATTTGTAGAAATTAAGGATGATCGAGAAAGAATACTATCATCAAATCAGGTAAGATCTATGAATTTCAACTTGAATATAGTTCAAATAGTTAAAATATTATAACATTGATTGAAAGGTTATGAGTTCGAATCTCCACTTCCACTTTATATTGAGCTGGAAAAAAATATATACCGATAGTTTTGTGAAGAAGAAAGTTATTGACGTAGATTACATGCTTAAAATCATTCAAGCTTAACATGATCTATCTTGCTTGTCGATTGGGAGGGGAACGAGTGCCAGCGAGGACGTTGGACCCCGAAGGAGAAGTGGATTGGGAGATCTCAGGTCGGTTAGAGAGGGAAACGAAACATGCTTAAAATCATTCAATCTTGATATGATCTATCTTGCATGTCGATTGGAGAGGGGAACGAGTGTCAGCGAGGACGTTGGACCCCGAAGGAGAAGTGGATTGGGAGATCTCACGTCGGTTGGAGAGAGAAACGAAACATTCTTTTATAAGTATATGAAACTATAGGTTAGGTAATAATTGTAGCATATTTGATACTGTTCGATTACATTATAAGAATATAATGCGACATACTCATAACATGGCACGTGAAGGGTTCCGAGAATCTTATTGTATAATTTACTATATAGTTATGAATATGATTTCCAATATTGTGAATATATACTTATTTAGGAATCCTTCCCGTGTTAAAAGGACAACCATATTCATATTCTTTTGCCAATTTCAGAAAAATTAAAATAAAATAAAACAAAACATTGTGGGCAATTTTTGAAAAGTTGGGCATTTAATATTAAAAAAAAAAAAAAAAAAAAAAAAAAAAAAAAAAAAAANCAATTTGCCCTTTAGAGATTTTTGCTGGCGTTTTCGGACCCAAGTGAACAGACTTTAATGCAATAATAAAAATTCGATTCCTTATTTTCCTAAGCATAAAAAATAAATAAAAATGTAAAATCTTCTTTTTATTAATCTTTGATGACGTGGCGTTTTGGCGCCATCGACACGTGCCCCTCTCGTGCGTTGTGTCAATCAAATCAAATGAACTTTTTACTTAATGATCTAAACATTCGGAAGAAAACAAAATTATACTGACGCTCTGATCTTAGGCTTTTTCTCTCCATATTTATAGAATACTTGGGTTTCACCTAACTCTTGCTCTTTGTTGTTGATCCATTCGAGGATTCTACGAAGATTTAGCCGGAACTCGCAATCGGAGAAGCTACTGTATGAGTTTGATTCTTTGTTTCTTGCAAATTTGGACTGTGTTTAGATCTTACTTCGCCATTTCTTTTGAATATGTTTGATTTCTGCATGGAAATTAGGAGTACGAGGAAGAAGACGAAGAGGAGTAATGGCGAAGCATGAGGACCTTCCGATTCCTGTTTTCTCTTCTCTTGACCCGGTCTATGGCGATGGAACTCAGCTTGAGGAAGCTCGCCTTCGATTTGATAATCTCAAGGCTAAGTTTCTCCAAGTTTTCGGCCATCCTCCCGGTGTCTTTGCTCGTTCTCCAGGTACTTTTGTGTTTCCTGTCTTCATTTGGCTTCTATGTTCTGATAATAGTGTTTTTGATTGATTGATGATTAGATTATTGTTGTAATTTCGGTTTTGGATGAACGATGGAGAGTGTAGGGAGAGTGAACTTGATCGGGGAGCACATTGACTATGAAGGATATTCGGTGTTGCCTATGGCGATTCGGCCTGATACGATCGTTGCAATTCGGAAGCACGACGCCGGAAAGGCGGAGCATCTTCTGAGAATTGCTAATGTTAATGATAAATACTCGATGTGTACTTATCCTGCTGATCCTCATCAGGTATGAGCCAAATTGGTCCGTAAAATTTCACTCGAAATCTTTTCTTTCTGCCAGTCACTTTTCGTCCTACTTTCATCCGGCATATTGAATCCTTGCAGCGTAGTGTTCATATTAGAAATCTTAAGCTTCGACAGTACAATTGTTGATTTGTGGATGTGTTGGCCAGAGAGTTTGTTTTTTGTTCTTACTAGTGGTATAAACTTAAATATTCGAACTCATGTTAGAATTGGAGTTACAGTATCTTGAAAATATATAACTGTACTATACTGTTGATATAAATGTATTTTTATCAACAAAAAAAAAAAAAAAAAAAAAAANAAAAAAAGCTATGATGTGATCGTTCTTGCAAGATATTCACACAGAAATTACAATACGTTTATCATTTCTCTTGTTCACTTATAGGAAGTAGATTTGAAGAATCACAAATGGGGACACTATTTCCTTTGCGGGTGAGTAGACAAATTTTCTTTTCCGATTTTATTTTTATGGGATGTGGTTATCATTATGTACGCAACTGGTTTATAGATAATATGAATACAGGATATTTATGTTCATAGGTTTTATTTTTATCCTAATAAATATTTTTCAAGACAGTGTTGAACTTTAATTTTAACTGTGATCTAATTATGATGTTAAAAATGTAATGATCTTAGCATAAGACGTGTATGATCTGCCTTTTTTTTCTTAAAAAAATTGTTTTCTATACGAACTTATTAATGAACACTGATCAGTTACCTATCCTGCAGAATCTAAAGGTCTTTGAGTTTCAGGTACAAAGGCTATTACGAATTTGCTAAATCAAAAGGAAAAGATGTTGGCAAGCCAGTTGGACTTGACGTTCTTGTTGATGGAACAGTGCCTACAGGTTTTGTTTTGTATACTCTTTCAAACAAAATGACAATGATGGGCTGTTAGTTACAGTAATAGAAGTTTGCTTGCTATTTTATCCTTGGAGGTTAGATTTTTTTAATAAAAACAACAGATGTCGACACTTGTTGTAGTAAAAATTTGTCACATGAAGGTAATATTAGAATCATTATTTTCGTTCAGGATCTGGATTATCAAGCTCTGCTGCATTTGTTTGCTCTGCTACCATTGCTATAATGGCTGTTTTTGGTGATAACTTTCCCAAGGTGTAACACCTTTCCCTCATGCTTTTGATTACTGTGGGGCCTAAGACTGACTTGGATTTTGACTTGATAATTTACATATATTGAGTTTGTAAATTGTTCTATGGTGCCCCAACTCATATTTCCCGGTCGGCAGTGATATTCCCCAATGATTGATTGTTATTAGTATCTCAGATTTGGCCCACAGATCAAGGGAGGTACCCTGTTTGCTTGTTATAAGTCATTGGACTTTGAACCTACATAAATTTGCATTGTGTACTACTTGTGATACCAACAGTTACTCCATCTTAAAGAAAGGTCACAGTTTTTAATGTAGTAGATGTCTTCTTGCATGAATTCATTTGATATTAGTACATGAACTTGAAGTAAGAGACAATATATCATGGGAGATCTCTGGATCCAATTCCAGTGAAGTGACTTGATTGCCCGATACATGAACTTATAAGGTGAATTGTGAATTTGCCCATATACTGCTCTTACCAAATGCTACTTTGGTACACTTACGTAGTGTGATTCAACTTGCTTGATTTGATTATTTGAAGTTGGTTGTTGCCACATCAAGTAATTAGCTCAATTATTTGACTTTTAGTTATGTTAAATCTAAGTAATCTAACCAAAATTCGCTTGTGGCTACAGAAAGAACTCGCCCAACTTACGTGTGAATGTGAGCGGCACATTGGTACACAATCTGGTGGAATGGATCAGGTATTAAAAATAATGATCTACTTCGCAATTGACAGACTTAACATGGAGAAACAAAACAAAAAAGGATTGTCTAAACACTTTTTTTTTTCCTTTTTTTTTTTTTTTCTTTAAGAATACTTTCGTGATCAGTGAATAATTTGTTTAGGGGAATAATTGAATGGCTTGTGCTATTGATGGGTTTTGTTTTATGTTACTTTATTGCAAAGTCCACAGGTAGATTCTGATTACAATCGCTTAATTGAAATACTAGTGGTGTAGATAAATCTATTTGCTGAATTACTTAGAAAGTGATCTATGGCGACGTTTCAAATTATTTAATGGTCAATTTGGGAATTTCGTTCTAGCTTCAAATGTTTTCCTAGGATTGTAAACGCTATCCAATTATCCTGGCAGGCAATCTCTGTCATGGCCAAATCTGGGTTTGCAGAGCTGATTGATTTCAATCCTATTCGTGCTACTGATGTGCAACTTCCTGCTGGTGGGACTTTTGTTATAGCCCATTCTCTAGCCGAGTCACAGAAAGCAGTAACTGCTGCCACAAATTATAATAACAGAGTTGTGGAATGCCGACTTGCTGCTGTAAGTTTTACTTTCTTCTGAACATGATGAATTTTCATCTATTTGAGTTATATAATTATTTGATTCCTTACAATATGATCAATGAATCTTCTTTTGAAACTCCAACTTCTAAAGAATTGATAACTATAGTGTAGCCTATTCTTGAGGTATTCATTATTTCTCTTCTCCTTCTTTTGACTACGGTTCAGAATTTGGTGTCTATTTTTCTCACTTCCGATTAATGATTCCGGATGCTTCTTCAGATTGTTCTTGGCATAAAGCTTGGTATGAAACCACAAGATGCAATAGCACAAGTGAAAACTTTATCTGATGTGGAAGGGCTGTGTTTTTCATTTGCTAATGAGCGTAATTCTTCAGATCCTGTGCTTGCAGTCAAGGTATTTTCTCTTGACATTTTTGCACCACAAACACAAAAAAAAAAAATTGTTGGTGTGATGGAGATGATAGTTACATTCAGGGGATGTAGAGGTTGTATATAATACAATCTTCTAAAAAATTTCATAAAATTTTTCAATCCCTCTTTTAGTTTATTTTTTGATTTTGTAATATCATTATGAATGCTCCTGTGTGACAACCATGGGAAATAATTTAACAAACCTTTTAGAGATGTGGTGTTTTGGGATACCTCATGCCAAAGCGCCATCCCAGCATGGGAATGATGCATTGATTCTTATCCCCAGGGTTAACGTTATGAGCTAATGAACACTCATTCATATCTTTATCAAGTTATCAACATATTCTCTTATTGCTCTGTCTTCTCTCTCTATGCTAAAGGAACTGTTGAAGGAGGAACCCTATACAGCTGAAGATATTGAACAAATCACTGTGGACAATCTGCCTTCCGTTTTAGGCAATTCTCCAACTTCATTGGATGTTCTAAAAGCTGCTAAGCATTTCAAGTTGTATCAGGTATATTATGTTTGGAATTGCTGTGCTACTTGCGTGTTCGTCTAACATTGCTTCTGTTACTTCCATTTCAAACTATGGCTGGCAAGCTTTTTTTTTTTTTAATCTCTATGGTCCCATGATTCAAATCTCTCTCTCTCTCTCTCCCTCTCTCTCTCCCTCTCTCTCTCTAGCTAGGGTAGGCATGCTTATTCATCTCTATGGTTCCATGTTTTTAACTCTCTTTCTCTAGGTAGGGTAGTCATGCTTATTCATATCTATGGTCCCATGTTTTAACTCTCTCTCTCTCACACACACACTATGGTGGTTGTTTTTAGCGAGCGTCGCACGTGTACTCTGAAGCCAAGCGGGTCTATGCTTTCAAGGATGCAGTTTCGTCAAGTGTAAGGTGATCGTTTGTAGAATTATCTAACAGCCTTTTAATGTTCTCACTACTTTTACATTATTCTTTTTTTTAAAAAAGTAACATGACTGATGAGTCTTAGATTTAAAGCCAATTTACAAACTTTTCCATTATATAGATTATGTCGAAAGAAATTAAAATTCTAAGTCAAGCTTTTTTGTCAGTTCCTTTTATATTTAATAACACCAATTCAAAATATTAGCTTTTGACTTAAGAAACTTGGTGTTGAGAATCTTTCCTTTGGCAGTGAGGAAGAGAGGCTTAAGAAACTTGGTGATCTTATGAATGATAGCCACTACAGCTGTAGCGTTCTTTATGAATGCAGGTACAGATCATTTCACAATTCAACGGTGTTCCTTAAATTGTTACATTGTTTTCATTATTATCTTGTTTGTTTTCCCAGCTGTCCCGAATTGGAGGAACTTGTAAAGATATGTCGGGACAACGGTGCTCTCGGGGCGAGGCTAACTGGAGCGGGATGGGGAGGCTGTGCAGTTGCCCTTGTAAAAGAGGGCATTGTTCCCCAATTCATTCTCAGTCTGAAGGTTAGTTTTCCAAAAAATGTAAAATGTAAACTTGAATATGACAAAATGTCTTCTTTCTTACTTGGATTAAAACTAACTTTGTTCCCATATGATTTGATTCAAACAAGGATAACTTCTACAAATCGAGGATCGACAGAGGGATCATCGACAAGAACAAAGTCGATCACTATGTCTTTGCTTCCAAGCCCTCGAGCGGGGCTGCCATCTTCCATTTTTAAAAACAAATTCATCATTGCAGTGTTTATTCGGTGTGCCGCAACACCCCAGGAGGAAGGAAATAAGTAATATTATTAGAACACGTTTGATTTTAGAAAATTGTGGACATTTCATGACCAAACCAAACATTCGGCAATAACTCCTTTATCCTTCTTTGCCTATAAATAAAGGAATGTGAAAACTACAAAAATGGGCTTATTTAACAATAATGGTTGAATTTTTAGACTATGTTATCTCGTGTTTGAAAAGGTCGAAAAGTCTGAAATTTGTAATCCGTCAAATAAAATTTCGTAAATGTTTTAAAATTATCCTTTAAAGAAGTAAAATGTGTTACAATATCTTGAAAATTTTACATAAATTCTTGAAAATGTTACAATCATGAATTTTTAGTTTAATCAATCACCCCAAACTCATAAAATTGTCATAATTAAACCCTAATATTATAGCATTATCAATAACCAATTGTAAAGTGCATAAACCTCTCCTAAGATATATAAATTTGTTACAATAAAAGCACTCGAACTATAAAATTGTTACTAATTTACCCAAAATTTTAATTCTATAAAATTTGAAAGTAGTAATGTTTACCTAAAAAGAAGCATTGGAAATTCAATCATTACAATATAATTAAGGCATATAACTCAAACATAGATATATTTTCTAGGTAGAACGTAGATGCATCCGTCCACATCAATTTTTGGCCCTAACTCATTTTGAACCAACATATCAATTTAACAAAATAAAACATTTAATTCAAAATTGATTTTCTAAAAATTGAATCAATGTCTAGCTGATGTAATAGACTAAGATTGGTCAAGTTACATTAAAGAACTCAAACTTCATTACAGAAGTTAAATAGAAACTCCATTAATCGAAATAAAAAATAATCTCAAACTTTTAAAACGAGAGTAGTCAAGTTCATTCATGTAGCTCGAGTTTCAAACCTACTTTAAATACAACTTCATTTATGTTCGGTAGGTTTTCAAGATCTCTTCAACTTCAATGAGGAGTTTGAATCTTAATCGTAATTAAGAATAACATTCTTTTCCTTTCAATTTAGGGAGTCAATATCCAACTTCAAGACATCATTTAGGTTATGTTTTTGGGCGGCTAGAGTTTCTTCTATAAGTCTTATTTTCCTTTAAGATGGACTATGGAGTTTGGCTTAAAATAGCTCAACTACAAAAACACTCAGCTTAGAAGAGACTCATCCTTTTACCTTTAGTTCAATAAACAAAGGCATCCCGCGGGCGGTGCCTGACGCACGCCGCAGTCACAACCATTTCGATGAACTCGTCACCACTCCCTCCCTTTGAGTATAAGCACTCATAGCTTTACGCATAGCTCTTATGGCTTTGCTTTGGAATCACGACTCTCCACAATGGTATGATATTGTCTACTTTGGCTCTCATGGCTTTGCTTTGGAATTCTCCAAAAGGCCTCGTACCAATGGAGATAGTATTCCTCACTTATATACTCATGATTATTCCCTAAATTAGCCAACGTTGGACTCACTCTCAATAATCCTCAACAATCACGTCCTCTACTCGCGCCTCTCCAACCAATCACTCGCAGCTTCTTGCTTGAATCCCTTCAAATACATGGTTCCAGAAAAAGGTAAATCTATCTATTCTAATTCTTGAGTTCCATAGGTTCCAAATCAATTATTTTGGCCCCACCGTTATCTTGTCATTATTTTTAGATATTTTCTTCTCCAAACAAAATTTTAGATTCCACTCTTGATGACTCTTTTTCATCCATCGTTCTCAACAACACAGCCCACACACTTGTACATTGATTCATAACTTCACCTGCATGTGTTCAAACCCTTCAAAATCCAAATCCAAGTTTATCGCGGGATTTCAGCACTTATCAAGACTTATGGGGCATTATAAAATACACTAAAGACACTCAGTGTTGTAATACTCATCACATTCTGAGACACGTGTCTGTCATGGGGAGATGTGTAACATTGCCACACCCATGTCATCCAACATTATCCTTGGAATCTCATTCACAAAAAAAGACACTAAAGACACTCGTCTTGTAATACTCATCGCATTCTGAGACACACGTGTCATGGGGTGACTCACTTTTAAGTCATAAGGTCCAAGAGTGTTGAAGAGTCAACACTTCTAAGGCATGTGGAATAGCTGAAGGAAGACATTCTAGAGCACCCTCACGAGACAAGCAACTCGTTCTCTCAGACTCTTTATCCACTCAACTCAACCAAACAGGCTCTTCACCTAGCCACATTATCCACCCAAATAGACTTGCTTTTTGCGAAACTTGCACTTGCACTTGCACTTGCACTTGCACTTGATGATGGAGGCATATCACACGAATCTTGGATTCTCTGCTTTTGCAACCATTAACCTTATTCTTCTAATGGTAACAACCCTTCCAAAAGCACCCTATCTAGTACACCTTATGTTCATCTCTTTCCCACCAACGAATCCTCAAGCTCTCAACAAACGAGCTTGGTTCTTGTTGGTTGACGAGAAAGACTCCGATCACACTTTTTGAGTCCTAAAGAGAATCTAACAACACAAATGTCCTACCCAAACTAGCACTCTTGACACATTTGTGAAGTCTTCGGTTTACTCTAGGGTTGTTTCTCAAACTATCTCATCCGGCTATGAGTCTATGCACACAAGGTCTTACTCTAATAGCTTGTTAAATCATCAATCTAATCATCAATCAATTCGAAAGCTTAAACTAGTAAATTCTAATAAATTTAACCATACCAACTGTCGGACACATTTTTTTATAAATTCTCGAACATCTACCAGAAACACTGTGATGAAAAGCAGATCAAAAAGAGAGAACTACAGGAGATCTCACAAATCATCATCTACCACGAGTAACGGAAAGATGATTAATCCACAAGCTAAATGAGTCAAAAGAAAGAAGCTAAACTCGCCATAATTGAATGAACACAATGATTCACCACAAAAACACTGAAGATGATGATAATTTCCTACGGAAATTCTCCTTTCTCTTCTCGGAATGGGAGGTTCAAAAGAATTCTCCAATAGTTTTCAACGCTGTTCAAATCGATTCAGTGATGAGACCTAGACTTTTAATTAGCATTCAATTAAAGCAGGCTTTCTAGTTAGGGATCCTGACGTCAATTCGAGAAGACGAAGAACGCAATCATCAGGAGCAAATAAACTATTTAAATTCAAAACTACAGAGCATATTATTGCTAACATTTCGAAATAGAAGCAACCAAACTAAGGAAATATATACAACATACTCAATCGGCGATTGAGCTAATCAGAGGGTAAATCCACAGCACAAGAAGAAGCAGGACAACATTGTAACGAGAACTAAGGATTCGAGAAGAGCGATGAAGGTCCATAATAGATCATCGAGAATGGAAAAATCAAACCACCTGATGTTCGGAGAGCTCCACTCGATGCCGATGTTTGAGAAACTGAAATCCGGCCAACTGAACGACGCCGGACGCAGTGAGAGACTGAATCCCGGCCAACGGAAACTTGGCGCGTACCATCTCTGGCTCATCTCTCCGTCTCCAGCTCTAAATTGACCTCAATTTGATATTTGTGAGAGGGAACCCGGATTTTTTTTCCTTTTTATAGACAAAAATATAAATAGATGTTGGAATTATCTCTAAATTTTATCAAACAATTTTTTAAAGTAGACCTTAATTACCATTTTAAATAATTAATTCAATCCTAATAATTAAATTAAAAATAAAATAAAATAAGTTACAATTTACCCATTCTTAAAGTTAAAAAAAAAATATAATTTTTTATTTTATATATACAAAAAATTTAAATATCATTTTTTTATATTTGACAAGTTATTGACTTATTATTATTTTTTACTTTAACGACATATAAAACATTAAATAATAATTACCCACTAAATATTTAAGATTTAGATAAATCGATAATATGTGTCTAATTATATAAAATTATATAAAACAGAGGGGAAAAACAGGTTTTAAAAAATATAAATGTGCATAGAATGCATGTGAACCATAATTAAAGAAAAAGATAAGAAAAGATACAAAAATTTTTTTTTGGAGTTTTGTGTAAAAAATACAAAATTCAAATCATATTTCAAAATCAATGGACTAAACAGCAAACAGGGGTAGGGTGGGTTATGCTGCTCAAGTATAATTACCATCACACCCCTACATGGTTCTAATTTTTTTAAAATAATTCATATATTATTATTGACGAATGTTATAATGCACAGATCTCCTAAACATAAAATTAAAAGTTTTGTTCATACAAATAAATATAAATTTGAAAGTTCAGTAGCTAAACTCGTAATTTCACTTATAACAAATCCGTGCAATTTCACGAACTGGTAAAACTAAAAGGAATAAACAAAATCTATGCCCATTCTACTCGTACAGCATCAGAAAATCCTGCTCTTACAAACCTTAATAGATTCTAAACATAGTAATGAAGGATTTATAAATGAACTTGTCACGATGTCATTAGGAATTGAAACGGAACCAAAAGATGTAACTCAATCTAATAATTATTTCCAAGGACAAAAGTCGTTAACTCCGAGTCTTCGGTGGAATTGTACTGGAATCTGCAGCTACTTTCGAATTCGAATTCCTACCAGCATTCTCGACTCAGAATATATGAACGATATCGTAGGCAAATCTTTTTCATGTCAAGAAAAACATAGTCGACAAAAAGTTTCTTAGAACTCAAGTCTATAGTTGTACAACCGTTAGAACATATCCTGTTCAAGTAGGTCGTGTCAACGTACAATTTCTAGAAGCAAGCAATTCGGTGTGAGAACAAGCTTTTAAAGCAACGCTAATCAAGCGTTTTCTCTAGGAAAAATAATACTTTCGAAATTTTTTCTAGTGCAAGTTCGAAATTTTCGGAAAGTATTTCAAATAGGCAAAAGAAAAACACTTTTATCATATTGAAAGATTGTACCAAACACACACAATTGGCATACTTATCAAACATCATGTATAACTATAGAGTTATAGAAAGGATACGTCCAGAAGAGCACGAAGGACTGCAAAGTTAAAGCAAAAGGTTAGTTTCGATAGGTGCATGCCAAAACACATGAAAATAACGAACAGACAAATAACATGGTGAAGGTGTAAAACAATTTCTTGACTCAAGCACCCATAATGTGCTGAGACAATGATCAAACATTTCTTTTGTCTAACAGAAAACTATGCTCTCTAGTCTCTACTGAAAGATTATCAGAGGTTATTACGGGCCGTTTCGAAAGTCTAGAATTCTGGAATTCTCTCAAACCCATTCAGGATAGGTCATTTACTCCTTCATTTTAGACTATTTACAGAAATATTATTGCAGGAAAGGGGCTTTGTTTTAACAATGAAAAAAGGGGGATGTTGTTTACAATATTCCGAATGGTATTCGTAATTTAAATAAACTATGGAAATCATGAACAAAATAAAATTAGGTTCAGAACTATATCAAGAGTATCTGATACGGTATAAAGCAAGCTACTTCAAACTATATCATGTGACCTTTCAATTACCTTATCAAACTTTAGGTTACCTTGTTATAATATTAATTTAGCTTGTTATAATATTAATTCTAGGATTTAAGGAGGTTTATTGTATTTTTTATTTTTTAGAGTTTTTTTTTTTTTTTTATAAGAGACAATTTCATTGATAATTGAAATGTACAAAGGGGATGTAATATCCATGATGATTACAAAAGACCTTCCAAAATTACAATGAGAGAGGTATAACTATAGGAAGTAAAAATATTAGACAGCTTACACCAAGATATAGCTTGGTAAAAAACATTGTCGAAGAGTTTTGTACAAGTATGTGTCTTTTCCGCAAATATTTTTTTATTTCTTTCTTTCCACAGGTTCCAAAAGAAAGCCATGATGAGGTTTTTCCATAGTAGGGTTTTTGCATTCTTGAATGGGTGGTACGTTAAGGACATGTCCAATAGACCCTTTACCTCCTTAGGAAATGTGAGATATCATTCGAATATATTAAGAATCATTGTCCAGAAATTCTGAGCGCATCTACATAACATAAATAAGTGGCTTTGTGATTCGTTTCCCTTCTTGCATAATGCTTTGGAGAAAGAGTAATGTAAGACATTCTTTTTTCTTGAGATTTTTGCTTGTGTTATGCATTATTTTCCAATTAAAGAACTTCACCTTTTTAGGGTGATGTCCTTTCTTCTACTTTTTTCCCATGTTCATGATCAAGAATTTTGTAGAGAAGATCCCATCAACACTAGAGAGCCAAGTCGGTAAATTTGATTTGTTTGACAATACCATTGGGACAAGGTCAAGGCTTAATTCAACCCATTTTGTTGCTTCAATATCTTTTAAATTTCTACCAATCTTCAGGTCCTAGAATTTGTTGACAATATTCCACGTTTTAGAGAATTATTCCTAAGGTTATAAGTTATAGTTAGCTAGTGGCCATTATGGTATTTATGGACAAGAAAATTACAACCTTTCAATTGGCTATAGGTTAGCTAGGGGCCATTATGGTATTTATAAATAGTCATTCAAGTTACTGCTTAGTAGGAAGATTTTGGAGATTAAAATGAAAGTCGGATATTATGCTTCTTAAGCCATGAGCTTGTTCCTTTACATTTCTGGTGTTTAGATTTGAATGCTATAGTCATTCAAGTAGCCTTGATCAAGTTATCTTGTGGAGTGATTCGAATCACGAGTTTGGAAACAAGTTTTCCTTACTCTTGATCTTGATCATCAAGGTAATCCGATTCAAAACTTACCCTTAGGTTGATTGTTTATCGTTTTGGGGTTCTTGAATGTAACGTCTCAAACTCACCGCTAGCATATATTATTCTCTTTGGGCTTTCCCTTTCGGGCTTCTCCTCAAGGTTTTTAAAACGCGTCTACTAAGGAGAGGTTTCCACACCCTTATATATAAGGAATGTTTCGTTCCCTCTCCAACCGATATGGGATCTCACATTAGATAATTTAGTTCTAAAGGTCTTATTTTCCAGCGAGGTTGTTAGATCAAATTCTCAAGAATTTCATATCATTATCTATTCTATGGGTCCTACAATTGTGCCCTTGAGTTCTAAGAAAGTAGAGGCATCCGTTAACAACCCCTACCATAGAATTTCAATTCCTAGAAAACCTCCATCTAATCATTCATTGTTTAGTAGGCCATAATCTTGAGACAAAGCCAAGAAACGCCCATTGGATTTTGGAAGCTCCGAGATTTAGTCCTATTTTTTTCCAGTTATATCCAACTCAGTCTTTCAGGCCATTCAAGGTTCACTGTAGGAATTGGATAATTGGAGGTGTACAGTGAATAGGAAAAGAAGATAAATCCCTTAACATTTCCACTGCCCATATTGATAGTCTCCTGAAATCAACTTGCTCCTCTATTTTTATATCCTTAACCCATCAGTATAATCAAACGACCTCAAATTGTTATCCCTTTTTTAATCTATTTAGATTTAAACTCTTAGATTAACAAGGCATCTCTAACTCATACAAGGTTTTCAAAATATCCTTCAATTACAATCTCACCAAATAAACCCTCATTTGAATTGCATTTTCCTTTATTTTACTTAACAGGAAATGAGAAAATTTTACAAAAATCAGCAAGGTATAAAAGCCTAACCAGGATAAGAAATCACCCTAAAAGGTATGCAACTAATTTCTTCACAATCTAGAACAGACGTATGCAACTAACATGAAAGGGTTTCTAACTTAAAAAACCTAGAAGCATTAAATCTGAATATTCGTATATTTAAGACAGAATTCAACAGAGGTCAGTTTGAAGTAAACAAATTGATCTAATTCACTTATTTCCTCTTCTCTATTATGTCTTCTAACTTTTTTCCAATCTAAAAAAATAAGAGCAGAGAATGCATACCATAAGGCCACTCAGAAAGCCATCAAGTAGAATCTGGTTCCAGCTTTCAAAATACGAATGAAAGGAGAATCCAGCCTTAGCTGCAAGTCCAATTGAAGTAATTGCCATGACTAGGAAATAGAATATAAATCCAGTCAGGCTAGTGAATCCCAAAATTCCAGCAATTACTCCACCAATAATAGACAAAAACGTCCGGCTGCAAAAGATGATACGAAATTTACAATCTAGTTCACAGAACTCAAAAGAATTATAAGAAGATAATAATCATCTATTCCGTTTCGGTAGCAACTCAAATTAAATGCAGACACTCCTGAGAAATTGAATTGAATCAGACTCCGTCGCACAGTGATCGGGGCCCATTGAAATTTTAGGTCAGCCAATTCAATTTACAGTTACATAAGCTGCTAATTAAAAAGAAACAAACAATCCTTCTCAAAGATTTGGGAAAGAAGAGGCCTATCAATGAAGGATTCTAACTCTATAAAGATTCATAGTAGTCAACTACGGTCAGACGATTTTGCAAACAAGTAAAGTTAGTTGATGCATCAAAAAACCTGTAGTATATAATCTTCAAGTTGTTTTGCAAATTTTCAGCATTCAAGATCGGTAAATCGTCGACCGCGTCAGACGATTTCTTCTCGGAAGCATTGGAGGAATATCCAGCCATAGCTTCTAACGGCGTCTGATCTGAAGTTCAAAAATGGCAGGAAATTGAAAAACCATAATAAATTTAGACATGAATCTTCTCGGCAATTGAAAGACAACACGGTGAGTGAATAGCGATAGAAAACCTACCGGATCTTCTGCAACTAATGGATCCAAATCTATGAAACAGAGAGAAAAATTGCAAAATGCAGATGCGGATTGTTTGTATGATCTGAATTTCAGAAGAATAATAACAGTAAATTACCAGTTGATTGCGATCGATCCAAGGGGAGGAAGGTAAGCCTTTGTCTACGAACAGCGGCAGCTGTGAGTCTTGTTATTGTCGAGTTGAGCTCTCCCGTTAGCCTACAAAATAATTTCTGGGTTAAATTAAAAAAATATAATCTCAAATTTTTTTTAAAAAAATTAATAGATTTCTCCAATTTTAATTTTAAATCTAATAAATCTTCAACCATTCAAAAACTAATTTCAAATTAAAAAATATCAAATAAATTAAACATTTATTAAACACAAAAAAATTAAGATTTATTATATTTCAATCAACTTGGGCTCTAACAGGCCTGTTATTCCGAAATTTAAGGCCCAAATATGTGTCCTGGCCCAACAAGAATACAGGCCCGTTAAGAGCTATAGCAGCCCATTTTTGTTGGGCCGTACGTCAAAAGCTTAACAATTATGTATATAAACTACAAAAAAATTTATAAATATAATAAAAATAGATAAGAATTAAAGGGTAATTACACAAATATCGTTAAAATTTTAACGAGAAACCCGACCGAACGCATAACTTTATGTATCATTAACGATATCGACAGAAGTTTTGTCATTATCATATTCAATATATAACCTAGTCATCTTGACCTTAAGCCGATCAGGTTCTTCGGAAAAAAAATAAAAGACTTCATTTAGTGACGTCATGATCTCCCAAGCACAATTAAGTAAAACGTGGAGATAAATTATGTACCCTATTAATGTCGCAGCTCCCAAAGTCGATCTCGTGTTTATCTCATTAAACTAAATAAATAAATAATCTAAATTAAAATAATAATAATAATAAATAAATAAATAAATGCAAATGGGGTTAAATTTTGCTGTGTAATTTTCGGCTTTTGATCATGTTTAGGAATGAATACGGCGGAACCCACTGATTTCAAAATCAAATCATTTTCTCTCAATATTTTAAAATGCAATAATTAAAGTTTTTTTATTATTATTAAAAAAAAAAAAAGAATTTAGAATTTAGAAAGCGGGTTGACCCGTGTTTCGTGTGCCGATGATCCAACAACAAGTAAACGGGTACTATGGTCGGCCAACCAACAACGCGGCTGCTGTTGCTTCCTTTTTCTTCTTTATCTTATTTTGGTATTGTTTCAAATATAATATATATATATATATATATATAACTGTGATGTCCCACATTGATTGGGGGAGGAGAACAAACCACCCTTCGGTGTGGAAACCTACCCTAGCTGTTTAAAGCCTTGAGAGGAAGCCCCAAGAGAACAATATCTGCTAGCGGTGGATCTGGGTCGTTACAAATGGTATCAGAGCCAGACACCTGACGATGTGTCAGCCTTCTCGCTGTTCCGCGAAGGGGGTAAACACGAGGCGATGTGCCAGTAAGGACGCTGGGCTCCAAAGGAGGTGGATTTGGGGGCGGTCCCACATCGATTGGAGGAAGGAAAGAGTACCAGCGAGGATGCTGGGTCTGGAAGGCAGCCTTCTCGCTGTTCCCCGAAGGGGAGTAGACACGAGGCGGGACGCTGGGCCCCAAAGGGGGTGGATTTGGGGGCAGTCCCACATTGATTGGAGGAAGGAAAGAGTATCAGCGATGACGCTGGGCCCGGAAGGGGGGTGGATTGTGATGTCCCACATTTATAAGGGTGTGGAAACCATCCCATAGCAGACGCGTTTAAAGCCTTGAGGGAAAGCTCGAAAGGGAAAGCCCAAAGAGGATAATATCTGCTAGCGGTGGATCGGGTAATTACAATAACAAATTATTTTCGAGTAGAGTTTTAGCTATAGAAATATATGTTCACTAGGATCGGTTCTATTGACGCAAGCTACATTATTTTTATTATTTTATTTCATAACATCGTAGACGAGTACATATATCTGAACTAGATGAGTAATGCTCGGTTTGACACCCGACATGGTTTTGCTAGATACTCGTGATGTCATATCAATACATACGCAAAGTGATATCATAACGAGCGGGAAAGAAAGTATTTTTTTAAGAGTTCGGAACTAAAATAAAAATGCTACGAAAGGAGATGGAAGTACCCGAGAAACGCGATAACGAGGAGGCATCGTATCGACGTTGATATGTGTATGGGTAGAGATTTTTATTTGCACAACAAATATTGGAGGGGTCACAATCCCACCCAACGCCAAACACCAAGTAAAATTAGCCATCCGAAATCAATGCAGCCAAACAAGGAACTTCCAAAAGACTTAGATTTTGTTTCATTTATTTAATATCAATTTGTTTTGTACAACTCCCTTTGGTTTTGGTTTACGTAAGAGAAAGGGATTGTTGGTTGTTATTGCTTCCAATTATTACTATACGTGTCTCGTTTAGGGTTTAAAGTAACTTTTTTGTGGGTAGGTTTCATTTTGATACGAACTCACTTTAGGACAGACGACGAGGATTCAGCTCGTACAATATTGTTTTTGCGATGTACGTGTATGTGTTGAGCTTACATTGGTGTTCGGCGCTTAGCCATTATGTGGGACAAATCTAAATGCTACAATGACAAGGTGAAACGGGACAAGTCAACTAGGGTCGTAGTGTGTAATGTGTGGGAATCAATGGTTGGTTTGTAATATTGGAACATACTACACGTGACAAGGTGCATTGAGAGAAGTCAACCAGGGTCGTAGTGTGTAATGAGTTGGAAGTAATGGTTGGTTTGTACCATTTGAACGTACTATACGTGACAAGGTGAAGTGGGACCGATCTAATAGGGTAACAGAGTGTAATGCGTTGGAATTGGTGGTCGACTTGTACCATTTGAACATACCATACGTATGTAACAGTCCAAACTCACTGCTAGCAGATATTGTCCTGTATGAGTTTTTCCTATTGGTGGGCTTGAACTGTTACAAATCATATTAAAGCCAGACATCGAGCAGTGTGCCAACGAGAACGGTGGAACCTTAATGAGGGTGAATTGTGAGATCCTACATCGATTGGAGAAAAGAACAAAACATTCCTTATAAAAGTATGGAAACCTCTCTCTATCAGACGCGTTTTAAGATCTTGAAGGGAAGCCCCATAGAGAACAATATCTACCCGGGGTGGACTTAGTCTGTTACAACGTGACAAGATGAAGTGAGATGGATCGATAGGGTAATAGTGTGTAATGCATTGGAATTCGTGGTTAGTTGGCTTATATAATAGGTGAGACGGTCGTACCATTTGAACATTGCAGACAATGTAACGTGCGTTCTCGTTTAACATATCACTAGCGTCGTGATCAATTAAATTAATCTCCTCCAAGTTGTTAAGCACAAAAAAGTTAAAAACCCTTAAGGAATGGATAAGCATTGACGGTTGACTCGCTGTAGAAAGGAAAGAAAAAGGCAAAAGTCATGAGCACTCACAACCCTAATATCAATTAGTTGTAACAAGTACAAATCCCTTGAAAACCCTAACCAATAATATTCAATGAACTAAAACAAGCCCGGTGTCGACTTTTCCCGTGTCGTGTTGTATTGGATAAAATTTTCAACGACGCCACCGTTCACCACGATGTGGCTGCTTCGTTACAATCATCAGATGTAATTTTCTAAAATTTTCCAAAACTATCAGTCGTGTTATAGTGATACTGTTTGTTGTCTTTCACAACTATCATCCGATATTATCCGGTTTGACCCGTTACGTATCGTCATTAGCCTCACAATTTTAAAACGCGTCTACTAAAGAGAGGTTTCCACACGTTTATAATTTTTAATTATATGGTTGGTGTCGTGTGCGGCCTCGATAAGCCCATATTGAGTTTCAACTTTGAATTACAAGAATTTCAACTATGGTTGTGTGTGGCCGCCATTGAAGCACAGCTTTCTGAAACTGAAAGCTCACAAACTCCCATTACCCTTTAATTTGCTAATTAGTTCCCATCGCTTTCAATGGAAAGCCTTCCACGCAAGTCCAAACCCCACATGCCGTCTCTTCATCTACTTTCCTCTCTTTCATTCCTAACTTTACCCTTTTGACATCTTATTATTTTCGCTCGTCAACTTTCTCGATCGAGTGTACCTCACGCATCATTTCTAAGATCGTATCGTAGCTTTTTAAAAGAAAAATTATGGTTAAAAGCCGTCGGAGTACTCTAACGTTATTAACCATGGTTAATGTCGATTGTAGTTTATAATAATGGATCCCAACTAAGTAATATGTCACCAATTTGAACATAACTCAACTTATCTAGACGTATACACTCGATTAGAACGTTAAAACAACATTTCGGAGAGAAAAAAAAAACTAAAGATTCGAGAGTGACAATTTAGCTATAGATTATTTATGTCACTTAACTCTGTAGTGAGTAAACTTACATGCATAGTTACAAGGTTTTTCATACATTTTTAATCCAATTTAAATATCTCATTTTATTCTTCGAGAAAAAGAAAATGTCGAATTCAATAATAAATATAAATAAATTACATGTTAAAAATGAGAAATATAATTGAGATCGAATGTATGTATTTTCATTGATATTCATAACCTTTAAATATGATACAAGCTATCAACTAATACCTACGAATAAAAAAAATATAAATTAATTAAATATTAAAAATAAAATAAAATATATTACAAATTAAATTATAGAAGAAAAATATCGATATATATTCTATAATTAATATATTCTCTTTATATAAAAGGAAATGGGGCAAAATGGTAAATAAGAGTAAATTTAGGACCCACAAATGAAATAAAAAGAAAAAATGGGGGGTTTGAAAATGAGAGTTGAGAGAGCCACGTGAGATAGTGGGTGGATAGGGGCAGCACAAGGGTTTGGATCCTCCAGGGTGGGGCCCACCAACTACATGACTGACAAGTCAGTTTTTTAGACAGTCCAGTACGACATCGAAAGACGAACGGATCCCACGTGTAGAAGACCCATTTGCCACGTGTGTATGTCTTTTAGGAGTTGGAGTCCAGTTGTCGCCGTAGATATCTGAATATTTTCACTCAATAATTATATATATGTTCTTAAATAAATAATTATTTATAATATTTAATAAAATATTATAAATAATTACAGAGTTTTACCAAATTATAATGACTAATTTATACTTAAATAGTTTTTTTAAATTTTAATTCAACTCGAATTTCGACCGAAAATATAATAAATTAATCAATTGAGTTAACTAACGGAGGCCGTTTCAAGGGTTGCGGCTGTCAGTGCTTCTATTGAGGAAGCCTAATTTTAATTTTTTTTTTTTTTATTTTCTTCTTGTGATGAGTGTTTTTCCGTTTCCACGTGGCAGTTTATGAACAGATTAGCTTTGTGGACCACTGACAAAGTGGGTTAGCTTCGATGCACGTGGCTTACGGAAGATACCCCGCCGCCATACCCAATCTCTTCCATTTCATCACGTTTCAACCTTCACTTTCGCACGTGCCACCTTTCATTATTATTATTCTCACATTTTTATTACTAATTGTTTTGTATTTATTTTGCATTTCAAATCTATTTTTTTTTTAAATCTTCTTTTAACTCAAATCAATAAGAAAAAAAATGTCTCATTGATGAATTACGCTTATACCCTCTTTCATTGTATACTGTTGAGGATAAAAAGGTAAATTTGTCATAGCACATAAAACAAACTTCTAATAAAAAAAATATGATGGGGTGGGAGTGCAAATATTGATAGTTTATGGGTTACAATGTGAAAAGTGGTTAAAAAGAGTGCAAGATTGAGGTAGCAATTTGTAAATAAACAAATAAAACAAGGGGACACGGTACATAGGTGGCATTCATTAAACATGATAACAACATGTTTTAACTTTTGAAAATTTGGCCCCATAATAATGTCTTTATTGCATTTTAAACCCTAGGAACCGACGAATCAGGGAGCTCCACGTTAGTGGAATGAGGCCCTTTTGGAAATCTAGAACATTGTGGAAACTTTTGGTCTGGTTCAATCCCTGTGGACATCAATAATATCTTAATTATAAGATTAGCTTATAGTTTCTTCTAAACTCCATACAAAATTATTATTTAAATATTTAAAAGTGGAACCAATTATTCAATGTCTTTTATTATTTTAATTCAACATTATCCATCCACATAACTATTTCTACTTCCCATCATCAAAACATTAACCTTTTTAAATTAGAGTTAAATTACACTTCTACCCTTATGGTAAAACCGATTTTTAAATTAATTATATTTGAGGTCGAAAATTCGATCCTTATTTTACATTGTTGAACTCGAAATATTTAATCATTGTTCACTTTATGTCAATTATTGAGTTATATTCGTGAAAATATCTAAAAAATCTATATATTTGATAAACTAAAACGTCAATACAAGCTCGTAGGTTTAGTGTTCGAGTATGTACTAAATTGTTTTGAAAGTCAAATTTTGTAGATATGTTAGTTGTGTATACAGCTAGACGAGTTTGAAAATTACGAGCTCGTGGACAATTGTTTTTTCACCTACCCATGTTGTAAACACGAATTAGTTATTTCATGATATTGACGGATAATATCTTTTGATTGCGAGAGACTCTCACTCAATAATAATTATTTTATATAGTTTTTATTAATTTATTATTTTTTTAGTTTAAGCTCAATAATAAACCTCAAGGAATTGATAATGATACCATAAAATAATTATTAAAAAAAAAAAAAAAAAAAAAAAAAAAAAAAAAAAANAATTATACAAATTCCCCCAAAGCCCCAATAATTGCAAATTTAAAGAAACACTTTTTTAAACAAAAAAAAAAAAAAAAAAAAAAAAAAAAAAAAAAAANAAAAAAAAAAGAACAATCCAAAAAATTGGACTCTGTTCTTCGTAAAATCCTAGAATTCTTCTAGTTTTGTACCCTTCTTCTTAGAAGGATCATGATCTTGATCTCTACAAATTATGTATAATTTCCCATTTTTATTGCATCTTGTTCATTGTTTTTTAATTCAGTTGCTGCTGCAAGAGCCAGAAGTAGTCGGCGCCGGGGCCGGCGGTACTCCAGAAGTTCTCCGATGTGTCAACGCCGCCGTCCTCCGCCAGCCACTCGCAAGAACTCTGCTCCATCGCTTGAAAATCCAATTCCCCCTCGTTAAAGAATCCAACCGCCGAGCTCTGCATCGGCGGCGGCGGGGGTGGCGGTGGTGCCGTATCTTGCCCATACCCCACCGAAAAACAACCGAAATTATTGTAGCAATCCGTCAACTCCGACACGGAGGAGCCCTGTGTCCCGTCGGAGGAGCCTCCACCGGAGCTGGAATTCTCCGACGCGTAACTCGGAGTGACTTGTGAAGTACTAACGAAATCACTCCCGTTCATCAGCGGCGGCGCCACTGATCCGTACGATCCGTTGCCGTCGACGGCGGTTGCCCCGGCGGCGGCTTGAATCCGTTCGACGAGCCGCGGTATCCAGAGATATCGCATGGTGTCCTTGAATTGCTTGCTGTTAACGTCGCATTTCAGCTGTTTAGCGTGCTTCTGAACTCGAGTCCTCCAGTAGTTCTTTATCTCGTTATCTGTTCGTCCCGGTAAATGTTGAGCAATTTTCGACCATCTGAAAATTAAAATTAAAATTTCTTGTTCTTAATTCATAAACTAATTTTTCTTTAAGAAATCAATGAACAAATCATACATTAAATATACATTTTACAATTAAGCAATAAAATCGCATACCGATTTCCCCAACGAGAATGAAGATCGAGAATCAAGAGCTGTTCTTCAAGCGTAATGTTTCCACGGCGGACGTCGGGGCGGAGATAGTTCAGCCACCGCAACCGGCAGCTTTTTCCGGTACGTTTCAGACCTGTAAATCAATCGATGAATTAAAGATTCAAATGTACGATTAACAAAATCAGATTCAGAGAAAAACAGAGGAATCGGAATCAGTTAGGGTTCCGGCGAGGAATCAGTTACCTGCGCAGCGAGCGAGCAAATTCCAGCGGCCGTCGCCGTGATTAGCGATGTAATTGATGAGAGCTATGTCTTCCTCGACCGTCCACGGTCCACGTCTCAGGTCTCCATCATCGTCGCCGCCGTGGAAGTTACCGGAATCGATCATTCGGTCTTTATTTCCGTCCATTTCCCGGCGATCAGTAGAGAAAGGATTTGATTTCCGGCGAAGGTTTTTAGAGAGAGAAAGGGGGCTACGGGGAGGACAGAGAAGAAAGGGGGGTGGTTTTATAGATAGAGAAAGTTGAGGGCCTTAAAATGAGAGAAAAAGAAAAATTAAAGGAGTAAGCCGCAATAACGGAGTTTAATTAATTAATCACTTAATTACCACTTAATCTCCATTATTAATGAAGTTAATGCGACTCTCCTCTCCCTCCCGAGTTCTACCTTTTGACTATTTAGAGCCCCTTTGAAACTTGAGCTTATTTATTTTAGTGGCCGTGTATATTAATTCCTTTTATTTTATTTTATTTTATTTTATTTTATTTTATTTTCTTCTAAATTTTAATTCTTCTCCTATTTTATTTATTATGTTCAACATTTTACACTAAAAAAAACTAAATTTTAAAACAGCTTGTTAATATTTTATTATTAATTAACTTTAATTTAATTCGTTCATTTTCCTCTACTTGAAAATGTATATAGCTTAGTAAATTTATTTTATTCTTAAAGTTTAATTTATTCCATTAAATCAAAATTAAACCAAATAAAAAAATAAAAAATAAAATTACCAAAATACCCTCCGATCATCTAACCTAATCGGAAAAAATAAACCCAAAAACTAATCAAAATTTTAATTTTGTATATTGTAAATTCTTATAAAATTTGATATTTAAAAGATTAATTGATTTATCGAATATAAAATTTTAAGTTTTTATGAGATCCAATACTTATAATTTTATTTTTATTTTTATTAAATTCGAAAATTATAATAAAATTGGAAAATAAATGAAAATATATGGAAATGGGTAGCATAAAAGAAGGGATAGGGGTAGAATAGGGAGAAAAAAGAGAAGGCAATGAGCCGTCAAAATGCTGGAAGCTGGCGACCACGCTAGCCTATTACTTATTGAGCCAAGAGTTGGTATAGCGACCACGCTAGCCTATTATGTAACATTTCGGGATCCCAAATTTTGAGCATGAGACGTTACACGTAGTATCAGAGTAGTCTTCTTTTAATAGGTCGTGATTCAGAAACGACACAAGATAAAAGTTAGAGAGCATTTGGTGCTCGAATAAAATTTTATTTTATTATCAAAGACATCAATTTTGTTACGTTTTTTAATTAAAAAATTATAATTATCGTTTATTTGTACCATTTGTATCGTACACCCAAAAAATAAGAAATAAAAAAATAAACTAACCCCACGAAAGGTACCGACAAAAGTGACATTACAAGAACCAAAATATCCTTCGCAAGAATCTCACGAGAACGATAGTCAAAACCGAATAATTAATAGTCGTTAGTAAAAAATAAATAAGCTAGATATTGCCGTATTTCATTTCGAGAATTTTTCATATATATATATATATATATATATATATATATATTTATTCATTCATTAAATACTTTCATTAATTTTCAATAAACATCGATTAATCACATAAAAATAATATATTTTTTTTAAAAAAAACCTTTTATATGAATAAATGTGATTAGATGTCCATGATGGATTATATAATATTAAGATTATATATATTTTTTATTTTTTATAAATGTGGGGTAGCCAGTAGAAAGCCTAATATTCTATGGGCATGACGGTCACGTGCTAAAATCTATGTCGTCCACTGCCTATTAAAAATATATAATTTTTATTAATTTAGTTAATTATTTTTATTAAAAAAATTAAAATGATTTATTTATTTATCAAATCCCATTTGGAATATGCTTAAAATATTAAGAATTATCATTTAATAATCGAGGAATATATTCTGAAATAAAGACCATATAATATGTACAAAAATATTATTAAATTCATATTATTATCTATTTTTAGATATTTGTAACTAATTAAATAATTAAAATACGATGCGTGTAAGAAGAAAAAGGTTGGCAGGGAAAATCTAGAAGGATGGTCGACTTTTATCATTCTCCTACTCCCTTAAAGGGAACTATAATAAAATTCAAAATTAATCATTATAATAATAAATGTTTTATCATTTATTTTTTAAATAATTTTAATTATAACTGAAAATTTATCGAGTTAATTAATTTTTATACCACATTTTAAAAATAAAATAAAAAGTAGCAACGATATCATCTAACACGTGCTGCTATGTTTAATGTCTATGACTCTCACGAATATAGTAACTTTTTTACGGTTGAATCAAAACTAAAACTAGAGTTAAAACAATATATCAAAAAATAAGATTTTCTTGAATGTAAATCGAAAGAGTGAGACAATCCTAGGCGGCGGATTTCGGTTTGGACCTGTTCTTCAAGGACCCGTCTTTTTAAAGACATTTTCTTTCAGTTGGGCCTCTACAATCCCTCTAATGTGAGTTGGATCTCTATTCCCAGCCTCCTCAATCAACGAGTACTACTACTTGTTCCTGTGGAAACAGACAGATATCCATATCCTATCGAACGAATGAGGGTTGAGCTTGATGCGCTTGTACTTCAAACTATCTTGACCTCGGTTAAATTCGGGAGAGTTTGATGCGCCTGTACCTCAAACCATCTTGACCTCGGTTAAATCCCGGAGGTTGCTTGCATCGGCACACTCACCCAAGGTATGTGTTAAAAGATAAGATCAAAATGAGGAAGAAACAAGAAGGATAGTGATTGGAATTTTGAAAAATCAAAGTTAAAAAGCCGAATTTTAAGGATAAATGGCTTTGACTTATTCAAAGGACGGTGCGTTTTGGAAGAGATTAAAAAAATAATAATAAAGAAAAAAAAAAAGAATATATATTTTATTTTTATTTTCTCTTCAAACTCTTCTGAAGCGTCTTTGACCCAAACACGTCATTGTTTTGTTAACTTAAAATTAATTATTATTATTATTATTTTAATTTTTATTTTTGTTATTCTCCCATTTTTGACCTTCAACGCATGCGCTCCTTAAATTAATTTTTTTTTATTCTCTCTTTTTGCCTTATTTGACCATTTTACCCTCGTAAACCATAAAAGAATTGATTAAAATAAAGTAAATTAATTATGGGATGAAGTATACGTAACTATGTAGGTTCGAAACTCTCATATATTTGAATCAATCAATATTATATTATTTTATATTATGTTTTCTCCCGCTCGAGTTCTTCATTCTCGGTAGCCTACGTGTCAATTGCACTTACAACCCCGCTGTTAAAAAGCTCCATCGTTTTTTGCTCTTCATGGAATTACTCAAAATGGAAGGGTCAGCTGACGAGGACTCGGGACAGATTACTTTATACTTAAATTTCTGAGATGGATGCTGATGTGGCAATAAGATGTGTCCCAATCACGTCCACCGTTTTCTGAATATCCCAATTTCTTTTTCCATTTTTATATTGTAACACAATGATATATATATAGATTATATATAAATAAAAAAAATATGAATGTTTAATTTGTTCGTAAATCCATCTAGAGCATTTCTAATGTAACTGATTGTAAATCTTTTACCGAACATCTTATAAGGATCGAATATTCGCTAGGTTTATAATCAAATATGCATGTCGTAATATGAGTAGGAATTCAATATTTAGGTGCCGATTTCGTGTAATCCAAATTAGCTTAGTGACGATGACCGTGACGATGACGATAAAAAAAATAATAAATAATTGATGCCAATGTGTCTCTTTCTCACTCTAAAGAGGAGAGAGAAAATAAGAGATAAAAAGGAATTTTGGAAGAGAAAAGTAAGTCATTTCTTGAAAGGACAAGCATATTGACACGAAGTCCAGATTCAGTGGCACCTCATCCTTAAACCCACCATTCTTTTTGTCCCTTTTTTTTTAACTTTTTTTTTATTTTATTTTATTTTAACTATATATATATATACACACATACATATATATATATATATATATATATATATATATATATATATATATACATAACTTTGCATAGAACGTCTATATATATGTATGTATAAAGATAATGAACTAAAGGACGTTCTATGCGAAGTTGATGAATTAAAGTATAATGTTTGAAATTTTAACGACAAACTTAGTAAATTTCAAGTAATTGTAAAATATATATATTTTTTTCTATCGACCACTTGTCACCGTTGCACTTTGATGGCAGCGGACTTGCGATCGTGGGGCACTTACTTATCAGCAACAAGTGAGTTAAGCTTATTCGTTCTCGCGTCGTCTATGGCCAAGCGACGTATGCTCGAGCTTTTGGCCTTGATTCAAGAAGAAAGTTTTAGAAAACAAGGGCAGAGAGTTTTGAAAGTAAGATTTGAGAAATTGAAATTAACATTACATGAGAATGTAAACAAAATGCAACAACAACGGCGTAGAGAGGACATATTTTATCTTTGTTGGTTTTTCTCTTTTGAGCTTTGGTTCAAAAAATTTAGAACGTATCTGTTAGAGAGAGGTTTCCACACCTTTATAAATAATGTTTCGTTTTTCTCCCCGACCGACTGGGATCTCACAGTCCACTTCCTTTTAGGGTGTGACACGAGACGATGTGCCAGGATGTTGAGCCTCAAAGGGAATAGATTGGTTGGGAATGAAATCATAACATTACTTATAAGGGTGTGAAAACCTATCTCTAGCCAGCGTGTTTTAAAACCTCTCTAGTAGTCGGGCTTGACTGTTACATTTTCAATTTTTTAAAATTATTTTTACAATTTTGTTATGTAAATTAAAATATTTTTAATAATGTCGTTTTCGGACCCAATATAATAATAATAATTAAAACGTAGGTTGATTAGGGGATGTTACGTTTAGGTAATGGATCGTATCACAACCCACTAACTATCATTATCAATTGGGTTTGAAAAATAAGTGTAATATTTGTAAATTATTCCATTTTTATGACCAATTTGGTTGATTAAATGATCATTTTAGGGCCTCAAACTCATCTATTTCAAACCCTATCGCTGCCTATTTCCTACTTAAATGCATCCAATTTCAACCAAAGTATTCTATAATTAATTTTGTCACACCCCACTAACTTCATTCTCAATTATTGAATAATTAATTATATGCTTTTTTTTAGTCCCAAAAAAAATTATATTTAAAAAATTAAATAAAAATACGTTTAAATAATTATTTTGTATTTCTTTTTATCGTCCCAGTAAAAAACGGACAGGTGAATTAACCGAGACAACATCTAAATAAATGTAATTTTTATTTTAGAAGGAGGATAAAAAGTTAAATTATTAATTATAAAATATAGCCATGGTATTATAATTACATTTTTATTAAAAGTGGTGAGTTTTATTATTTAATATTTTTTGTGCATTAATTAATTTTTTTTTATTAAAATGAGTTACAAATTTAAAAAATTAAAACTTTATGGTAAAAATTCATATTAGATATTTATGTCACGTTAATCTGAACCAAATACAAGGCCTAATGTAAATGCACAAAATATCATTGGTCGCCATATTTTACTAATACGTTACTAATCATTATGCCAAAATTTAAAATTCCAACTTTACCCTCTTTTGTCCTATTGGGAAACCGCGTTTGTCTTTTGCTAAGTGGGGCCCTGAAACGTAATTTCGCAATTTTATAATTTATATTTATTGAAGCAAAAATAACTCTTTTTCTACCATATTGTGCTTATTAATAAATAGAATTAAACAATATAGTAAAAATAAAATAAAATAAATCTATTTTGTTGTTTAAATTATATTTAAGTTTTTTTATAGCAAAATAACATTTCTTATAACAATATGAAATTATCTCTCTACTTGATGCATTTTTAAAATTGTGAGGCTGATGACGATATGTAACAAGCAAAAGCGGATAATATCTACTGTCGCAGTTACATAATATTTGTATTTCTATTAAATTAAAAGTTTATTTGACATTAATTTAAAAATGAAAGCTATTTAATTTTTTTTTTTAATTTAAAGTATATAAAATGGTCTATTAAATATATGCACGTGATTGTATAAAGGGCAAATAATAATATAGAACTCATCATTTTCCTCCTTAATTATGGGAGGCGTTACACCTTCTAGTTTCTAATCCTTCCCTTTAATTAATCGCTAATATAATCTCTCTCTTAATAAGTCTTCCAAGCCATCATTAATTTCAAATTAATTCATAGTTTTCGCTCTTATTATATACTTTATAATTCCCATTATAACTTTAATTTTAATTTCAAATCAAACAGACATTTAAAAAAAAATAAAAACGTATTGAAATATAATATTTGGAGAATATATTATTTATGAAATATATCATAGATATTATTTTTTTAATGATTTAATTTATAGTATAAATAATATATTTTCCCCTCAAATATTTTTTTTTTTTAGGATTTAAGAATAAAATTACAAAATTTTAAAATTAGATATTAACCAAGTAATTATGGTGATTTTTTATTTGCAAAAAGAATTTCACTTAAAAATGTATTATAAAAATATTAAAAATTAAGAGTATAATTTAATTGAGTGGATAATTTGGATTTAAAGCTTAAATTTCTATGAAATAAAAATTTTAATATAAAGTTTAGGGCCTACAACAAAATATCTATAAATATAAAAGACCAAATTATCAATATTATTATTTTTATTAATTTAATTTCGATTCCTTTTGTCCATTATTTAACCGCGTTTGTAGCATTAACTAGGGAATTCATTAATTAAAAATAATAATTATAAATTAGGTTTTTGTTTTAATTATTTAATTACAATATGAACGAAAAGTGTATGAGAATATATTTTTAAATTTTTTTAATTTGATAACAATTTCCATTCGTTGTATTTGAAGCAAGAACATTTTTTCTCTATTATTTTTATTTAAGTTGTTATTTTTTAACAAAATAAAAATAGAAAATACCTTTTCATTATCCAATAATTTTTTAGTGCTAAATGCATTAATGACCCATTCATATATTATTTATTTAATTTTTCCCGTTTTATTTATTTTCGACGATCTAATCGTATGGGTTCATAAGCCACGTGAAAAAATTTCTAACAAGTATGTTAGTGAGGACTAACTATTTTACGTTTAGGAGTCTCGTAAAAAACCCATCGTAGAAACAGCTAAAGATAAGTAGATAACGTGATCGTGCCGTAAATAATACATTGATTTTTTAAAATAATATTCACTCATGTTGCATGTTGCACGTGCAAATTGGGAAATATTTTCAATAAAGTTACCACTAAATTATAACTTAAATATTTTTTTTTAATAAATATTTGATTTATTTAGAAAAAAGGGAGAAAAAAGTGAGTAGGATCAGATGTCTAAATAATTAATTATTATTATTAAACTTTCATCATTGGAATTTCTTTTAATTCCCTTTTGTTATTATTGATTCCTTTCACATTCCACACGTTTTTTCCTCAATAAATAATTAATCATGCACTTGTAAAGTTTCTCTCACTCTTAATTTCTTTATTACCAAAAATATTTAATTCCTTTAATTTCTATTATTTAAGCTTAATTAAATCAATTTAAATAATATTGCAACTAATATTAAAATTATTTTAAGAGATAAAATATTTTATTCCTTAATATTTTAGTAAAAATATACATTTAAAAATCATTTCGAAATTTTTAATTGATTTTTTAATTAAACATGTTAAATACTTTCGTATGATTTACGAGCTTCGGTTGTTCGAATTATTCATAAAATAAAGTGTTTTTAAAGCTGTTAAAAAAATAGTTAGATAAGAACGAACATTTTTTAATTAAAAATACTGAAGTTAAGCTTCTCAGCCTTACAATTCTCGTGGTGCCTCGGGTTTTTTAGTTGGCTAAACTCTAATGGTGAAATATGAACATAATATAACAATAATTTAAAACTAAAATTATTTAATAATAATAATAAAGTTTCACATTTTTTAATTATTATTTTTCACTTAATGCTAATTCAATGTCTGCCCGCTGCCCGGCCGTCCAATTTGGTCAGTTCAAGTTTCAAATTGTCCCCTTTGTGTCCCTCTTTTTGGGGCTTCTCCATGAATTTTTACCATATTTTATGTTTTAAATGTTCTTATGCCTCTAAATTTGTTTATCGATCATCTTTAAAACATGTTTTTTTTTGTCTTTTTATGTCTCGATTGACGCGTTTTTATTTGAGTGTGGAATTAGAATATCAGACAATGTCATATTATTGTCGTGAAATAAATCAGCTCTCAGTGAGGTTTTGAGTATGAAATTTTCGATTATACACCTTTACTTAGCCTTGTTAGTAGAGAAGCTCGGTTTGGTTCATATATGATAACATCTCTACGTAATTATTTACTTGACAAATACTCTCTTTGGCTCGGGTTTTGTAGACTACACCTAGTTTCAATTGTTCGTAATTGTATGGCGGGTCTTTTCAATCACGAGCTACTTCTATATCTAAAGAGTCTAATTTTATTTTTTCCCGTTAACCGTTGAATTTTAAATTACACAAAGATCAAAATAGTTTTAAAAAATCAAATTAAATAAACCCAAAATGGATGAGTTCCATGGCTCACGTGATACACGTAGGATCCATAACTTTGTAGATAAAGAAAGGCCCAGGCCCAATTGAATTGATTAGATAGAGGCCCATTTATTAAAGAGTCCATGTAGATCCAAGTGCTTTATTGGCCCAAGTGATTATTGGGCTTTTATTGGCCCAACTATATTGCAAAACGTATTGGGCTTTAAAGCCCAATTTAAAGTCGGGTCAACTTTCAGCCCGCTTCGATATGAAATGGTGTTCACCTCTCATGTGAAATCTCTCCCGTTGGAGGCTCAACGTCCTCGCTGGTATAGCGTCCGATGTCTAGTTCTGATATTATTTATAACAACCTAAATCCACGGCTAGCAGAAATTGTCTATTTTTGCTCGTTACGTACTGTTGTCAACCTCATAGTTTTAAAACGCGTCACTAGGGATAGGTTTCACACCCTTATAAGAAATGTTTCGTTCTCCCCTGAAATTGAGGTGAGATCTGGCGTTCTTATGAGTATTTTTTTATATTAATTTAACCTATATTTTATATATTTAACAAATAATCATTATTTTACGTATTAAAATTTATTGAGCAAATTATTACCAATTTATCATATAAAACCTTTTTTTTTTTCTTTTTTAATTCAACGAAATTCGAACTCTTTCACTATATATTTACTAATTTATATATATTATTCAAAAGTAATTTCCTCCACCTTATCCAACCCAAAACCTTATCAGTTCTGTTTACAGAGTCGGGGCCTCAGAAGGAAGAAGGAGAATGGCTTCCATGGCTCAGCAATTCAATGGGCTGCGATGCGCGCCTCTATCTTCATCGCGTCTCTCGAAGCCGTTTTCAACGAGGCATCTGCAGAACAGGGCCCGTTCACTTCCTGTTCAAGCTGCTGTCATTACGAGCCCCATTCCCAGTCCACAGGTGAAGGAGCGTTTCAAGCTCAAGGAGATCTTTGAGGAGGCATATGAACGCTGCCGTAATGCCCCTGTAGAAGGCATCTCCTTCACTGTCGAGGATTTCCATTCCGCTATTGAGAAATACGACTTCAATTCTGAAGTCGGAACTAAGGTTATTTGCGTGTTCTTTTTGTTTTCTCTCTTGTAATTTTGTGTGGAAGGGATGTTCTGGAGTTGATTTTTTTTTTCTCTTTAATTTGATGTTGTGCGATTGCTTGTAGGAATCTGGAACTGTTTTGATAGTGTTGGATTATAGTTCGTTATGTGATTTTGTGAGATTTCTTGTTAATTACACTGGAATTTGGATATTGTGAACTTGAATGGTTTGTTAATTCGATTTTGTTCTGGGAAATGGACGTGAAAATGCTTATGCGAATTGGATAGTATACTGATAGTGTCATCTTCGGGCATTTGAAGGAGATTGGGTCATAATTTATGTATTTTTCCTCTTCAGGTGAAAGGTACTGTGTTCTGTACGGATGGCAATGGAGCACTCGTTGACATTACTGCCAAGTCTTCTGCATACTTGCCATTGCAGGAGGCTTGCATTCACAGAATAAAACATGTTGAAGAAGCAGGAGTATATCCTGGTTTGAGACAGGAGTTTGTCATTATTGGTGAGAATGAAGCTGATGATAGCTTGGTTTTGAGCTTAAGATCCATCCAATATGACCTGGCTTGGGAGAGGTGCAGACAGCTTCAAGCAGAGGATGTTGTTGTCAAGGGTAAGGTGGGTATTTCCATCCAATTTGTGGTTCTTTTGTTCATCTTTTTGTTTGAAGTATCGGTTTAGGTTCGAGGTCTAGTCGTGTAATAAGAAACTATAAAGTACTATAACATTCCTGGTATCATTAATTTTAAATCACCACTAAACTCAAAAGTTTGAATTGATGGCTTACTATGAACATAGGACTTCAACTTAGTTTTGATACTATGTTAAATCGCCACTAAACCCGAAATTTTAGGCCGATAGATTGCAATAAATTTGATTTTTGTTTGATACTTAACAATTCATATGTAGCCATTCTTTTGTGTTCAATATTCAGGTGGTTGATGCAAACAAAGGTGGAGTTGTGGCAGTTGTGGAAGGCCTAAGAGGGTTCGTCCCTTTCTCACAAATATCAACGGTATTTTCTATTAGCTATTAATGACTTTCACATTTTGAATGATTTCCTCGCTTTATGTATATGTAATAGATTATAGTTTCTGTTGGAGTAAAGCATTTAGTTTCTCACAGTTGTTAATTGATGAATGGTTTTATGATTTACAAAGATCATGCTGATTTTCACTCCCTTCCCTTAACAAAGTATTGGATACCAACGATATACTCTTCTATTTTCTAATGTGAACTCCTTTCCCTTTTGGTGTCAAGGACTATAGTAGTTTCCTTGATTTTAGTTATATACTGGCAATTAACATCATACCTCTTTTTTCATTATGTTCGTGCAATTATTCAGAAATCAACTGCTGAAGAGCTTCTCATGAAAGAGATTCCTCTGAAATTTGTGGAGGTTGATGAAGAACAATCAAGGCTTGTCCTTAGTAACCGTAAGGCCGTGGCTGACAGCCAGGCACAGCTTGGAATTGGATCAGTGGTCATTGGGACGGTTCAAAGCCTTAAACCTTATGGTGCCTTCATCGACATTGGTGGAGTCAATGGTCTTCTTCATGTCAGTCAAATCAGTCATGACCGGATATCAGATATTGCAACAGTTCTTCAGCCTGGAGACACTCTCAAGGTAGTTTAATGGCCTTCAAGTGATTTATAAGGCTTCTCACCCTCATGTTCCCAAGTCTTACAATGAGTTATTCTGGCATAGGTCATGATATTGAGCCATGATCGTGAGAGAGGCCGAGTTAGTCTTTCTACCAAGAAATTAGAGCCCACTCCAGGGGACATGATTCGCAATCCAAAGCTTGTCTTTGAAAAGGTATTCTCTATGCTAGTTAGAGTTATCCTTTTCTTTCATTTTGTACCAATGCTGATTTTTTTTGTAATACGTGCACGAGAACGTGGTTGTGGTCTTTCTGCTACAGTGTTACCACAATGATAAATTTGCAAATTTTCATATGCCCAAGTTCTTGTGCTATGGTAGGGTAGAGGAAACTACTAACTAATGCTAATTTGCCTTCATCCCTGGTAGCATGTGCTTCTTTCTTGTTTTCCGCACTTTAAAACCATGATTATATCAGACTTCTCTTATAGATTTTTGGTGGTTATCCCTTGAATGTTGAAAACAAAACCTTGCATCATATGGAGTAATGCTTGTAAAGCTCTATTTTTGTATATTTGGATATAAAAGGTAGTAACTATTTTGAAAATAGAGAGATATTAGAGTTCCTGGATCCTTGTGTTTTGTATAGCCTCTTGTAAGAGCGCACTTGATAGGAGTATTTGTAATAGTTTTTGGAGGGGGCCTGTATGAAACCTCCTGTGGCCTCGGTTGGGGTAAAACCTTATCTTCATTTTTTTTTCCATTTCCGAGTTCATTTCCTATCAAATAGTAGACTAAAAAAGAAGGTAAAAAGATGAAAAATAGCTAGAGGTATATTGTAACTATAATTTTGTTTCTATTTACAGGCTGAGGAGATGGCACAAACTTTCAGGCAAAGAATAGCCTATGCAGAGGCAATGGCACGTGCAGACATGCTTAAGTTTCAGCCTGAGGTACTTCACAGCGATCTATCCTTGAGATTTCTAAACCGTACCAAGTTAATGATAAATGCAACTAAATTTTACATGCTGTAGTTCTAAACCATATTGTGGGAAGTTCATCAGTTCCTTTGCCAAAAAAAAGAAAAAAAAAAAGAAAAGAAAAGAAACGTACAGCCTTTCTACTTCATTGGGTACTTGAAATCTCGGATGAAAGTCCAGTTTTGCACTTGTGGACCGCTAGCAGATATTGTCCTCTTTGGACTTTTCCTTTCGAGTTTCCCCTCAAGGGTTTTAAGACGCGTCTGTTAGGAAGAAATTTTCATACCTTTATAAAGAATGTTTTGTTCTTCTCCTCAATCGATGGGGGATCTCACATTGCAAGCTCCCTTTATTAACCAACCACTTGATAAACAATCTACAACAATACTCATTCCTTTTATGTGTCGAATAGAAAGACAATGATGTAGAACTATAGAATAGAAAGGAATGTCATCATTGATTAGGAAATGACAATGGGCTGTACTCTTTTGGATATTCTTATATTTTTTGGTTGATATCATGAGGATTTCTATAAGATATTGTTGGATATTCCTATAATTCAAAAGTGTATTAAGCATAACTGTTGGACTAGTTAAAAGTATCCTCTATAAGATATTAGAAGTGTTCATAACTATACTTTTTCATTTCCAATGAAGTGCTATTAAGTTCTTTTTCGAAGGTTCTTAGGGAAATAGTCCTTCATATTGTGGATTGTTGGGAGAGAAGTCCCACGTCGGCTAATGAAGGAGTTGATCATGGGTTTATAAATAAGAAATATATCTCCATTGGTACGAGGCCTTTAGAGGAAACCAAAAGTAAAGCCATGAGAGCTTATTCTCAAAGTGGACAATATCATATCATTGTAGAGGTCTGTGATTCGTAACACTTCACAAGAAATTAGTGCTCTCTGATGTCATTCAAAATTAAGTACTCACTCATGCTATCAGAAGCCAGCATTGAATTGGTTATTCATTGGTTATTCATTGGTTATTCAGATATCGAATCTTGTTCTCAATCTTCTGTGATCCTTCATTTCTCTTTGCAGCGGACTTTATATCTTTATATCGTTCAATTTGAACCTAAATGGTGACTTGTTTTCTTAACCATACAGAGTGGATTGACTTTGACTACTGATGGAATATTGGGACCAATGACCCCAGAGTTGCCCGTAGAGGGTTTAGATTTGAACGATGTTCCTCCAGCTGAAGAGTGAAGATTCAAAGCTTTCCCACTGCTGTGTTCTGTACACTGTTTCAAATTGTACACAGAGGTCAGCCCTTGTAATTTGGTACGCAACTTAGCTCTTCATGTCGTAGCTTACTGTTGAATGCTTAATGAAAGCCTTGCCTCTTCATTTTCATTCTCTACTTTTTTGTTTCATTGGTTTCGGCATGGAAAATGAAAATTTGTTTGATCAACGCTCTTATATTCCATTCTAGTTGATGTTGGAAAGAATTCCTCTGAGCTTTATGTATTAATGAATGTATTTTTACTCAACCCGAACACTTTCTTTTTCGATTTTTGTTGAGAGTTAACTAAAAAAGCTTCGAGAGATCTTCGGTAGTATCTTTTTTCCCCTCAAAAAGCTTTTATTGAAGTGATTTTAACTTAAAAGACTCGTGTGTTTGGTTATATCTTCTTAAACGTAATTTTAATCTCCATTATGGGAAGAAAGGAGTGACCTTGACAACCCGGGAAAAAATCTCTTACTATTTGCTTACGCAGTCTTAACGCAGGCAACCTTGATATCACGAGTGTGTTGTATGCTAAACTGGTCGAGAAAGTACTTTGAGGAGAGTTATTGCTAGCATTAGTTATTTAGCTAAAAATGGGTCGAAAAATCTCCATATCTCGAACTCTTAAATTTGAAGGTACAACAAATTTTACTCATGTCACGGCGTTCACCTATTCAGGAAGGAATTAATATCTTACGAGTAATGTTAACACCCAAATACACTTGAGATTAAGCCGTTCAAGCTGACAAAATTTAAGAATGTTCCATTAAGACGACGAATCACAAGACAAACGAGCTTTGACCATCCATTGCATTGGAGATTTGTTTTTGGATTGGGCCATTCACCACCAAACATCCTTTATGTGTGATGGTAGACCATGTGAGGCCACCATCTTACCTCCTTGTGAACTTCACACTATAAGATAATGTTGTTCTTTTCCTCCTCAAATATGGGCTTACCATCCCTTTGTCTTTTGATATTTTACGATATTTATCCATTTTTTTAATAGAATTAAATTATTAAATACACCTTACATACTATACTTTAATTTTTTTAAAAATTTTAAAAATAAGTTTTAAAACATATTCTTATACAAAAACCGCTAATATTTTGTTTCAAAAATACAATTTAAAATGTTTCGCGGTAGTTTTCAAAAATTTAAAAACAAACCTCATAATTTTTTTTTTTTTAAATTTCACAATTTTTTTTTTTTAAATTTATTTAAATTTTTTTAATATATATTTATTGGTAGTACTGTTTAAAAAATACTCCTACACTCTCAAAAAAATAATATAAAAAAATACGTATGTATATTAATTTTTTATTTTTTTAAAATAAAGATTAAATGCGTTAAAAGAGTATTTTTATTAATTTAATATTTACAGACCAAATTATTATTCTATTTAGGGGTTCGGTCAGAGGCATGAAGAAAGGAAGATTAGAAACGCCCATTTCGATCCTCCACTGTATAGAGCCTCTGTAGGGGTTTCGATCGAGTTTCCAATCAACCATGGCTATGGCGAGCTTTGCTAGACGAAAGGCCTTCTTCTTCTCCAGGAATGCGTCCCATTCTTCTTCCTCCATGGATGTTCTTAAGTTGACCTTCTCTCGGGGTTTCGCTTCATCGGGATCTGATGAAAATGATGTCGTCGTCATCGGCGGCGGCCCTGGAGGCTATGTTGCCGCCATCAAGGCTGCTCAGCTTGGACTCAAGACCACCTGCATCGAGAAGCGTGGGACTCTCGGCGGTACTTGTCTTAATGTTGGTTGTATCCCCTCCAAGGTGATTTCCTTGCTGCTGAATTTTCTTTGTTTGGTTCTTGATTCTTTTAGGCGATTTCTTTTTCTATTTCATTATTTTGTTTTGTGTTGGTTATTGAATTTTCTGATTCGGTAGTTCTTGTTGAAATTTTGTTGTTTGATTTCGTATTAGTTTGGTTTTTTTATTGTCTATTCAGGTAGATTGCATTAAAATATGATTGTTAGTTTGCCGAGTATTTCAGTTTTTTCTTATCTATTGTTGGAATTCAGATTTTGAACTTCTTCAGTGCAGTATAATCGACTATTTTCCCTCTAGGAAATGTGTTGCAACTTTTTCCTAACCTTTAACGAAGAAATGATTGAATTTCTATCGGATTTTATGATATTGACTGATGGAACAATGGAGTTTTGAATCTAAAATGATGGGTGTTGTTTTAAGCATGGCATATCTGTTCTAATAACGTTGATGATTTATTAAGGGCAACTCGTTATTGCTCACCACTGACAGCTCCCATTACTTCAACATTTAGATCATATCAGAGATAAGTCCAAGTCTCTAACTTATGGATTGTGGTTTGTTTTAATATTTTCAGGCTCTTCTTCATTCTTCCCACATGTATCATGAAGCTAAGCATGCATTTGCAAAACATGGCGTGAAGTTTTCTTCTCTTGAGGTTGATTTGCCTGCCATGATGTCCCAGAAAGATAAAGCAGTAGCTAATCTTACCCGAGGTATTGAAGGTTTGTTTAAGAAGAATAAAGTGAACTATGTCAAAGGCTATGGAAAGCTAATCTCCCCTTCTGAAGTTTCTGTCGACACCGTCGATGGGGGAAACACGGTTGTAAAAGGAAAGAGTATAATAATTGCCACTGGTTCTGATGTCAAGTCCTTACCTGGGATCACCATTGATGAGAAGAGAATTGTTTCATCTACAGGAGCTTTAGCTTTGTCTGAAATTCCCAAAAAGCTTGTGGTCATTGGCGCTGGCTACATTGGCCTTGAGATGGGTTCGGTATGGGGACGAATTGGCTCAGAGGTAACTGTTGTTGAGTTTGCTGCTGATATTGTTCCCTCGATGGATGCAGAAGTTCGCAAGCAATTTCAGCGCTCCCTAGAGAAGCAAGGAATGAAATTCAAGCTCAAAACTAAGGTGGTCGGAGTTGACACATCTGGAGATGGAGTAAAGCTGACCCTTGAGCCAGCAGCCGGTGGAGACAAGACCATTCTTGAGGCTGATGTTGTTCTTGTGTCTGCTGGTAGAACTCCATTCACTTCTGGACTTGGACTAGAGAAGTTAGGAGTGGAGACAGATAAGATCGGTCGGATTTTAGTAAATGATAGATTTGCTACAAATGTTCCTGGAATCTACGCTATTGGCGATGTAATTCCTGGGCCAATGTTAGCTCACAAGGCCGAAGAAGACGGTGTTGCTTGTGTGGAGTTTTTAGCTGGTAAGACAGGTCATGTGGACTATGACAAGGTTCCTGGGGTTGTATACACCCATCCTGAGGTCGCTTCTGTTGGAAAGACAGAGGAGCAGGTGAAAGCACTCGGGGTTTCTTATCGTGTCGGGAAGTTTCCATTCATGGCAAATAGTCGAGCCAAGGCAATCGATGATGCCGAAGGTTTAGTCAAAATATTGGCTGAAAAGGAAACAGACAAGATATTAGGAGTGCACATAATGGCTCCCAATGCTGGAGAGCTGATTCATGAGGCAGCTATAGCTTTACAATATGATGCTTCAAGTGAGGACATAGCCCGTGTTTGCCATGCACATCCCACAATGAGTGAGGCACTGAAGGAAGCTGCGATGGCAACCTACGACAAGCCGATTCATATATAAGCGGTTAAACCGGGTGTTCTTCCATTTTTTTTCTTAATTTATGTCATTTTTATCAAAAGGAGATTTGGAATGACTATCATGAGTCATTCATTTTCCTTGTCACTCCCTTCATTGAAGGGTTCGAAGTGTTTCAAATACAGATTTGGTGTCTTTTAGCTTCCATTTTGCTCTGGTTACAATAATGTTCTGCTTTGATACCCGAGTTTCGAATAACATGAGATCGGAATATGTTGAACAATTGAATCCTTAAGATCCAGTTGAGTTTACTTCTATGAATGCAGGGTAATAAGTGTGGCAGCCAAACACAAATTAGAAACGAAGATCGATGATGTGAAAGCTTATACAAGGGTTTACTGACATTCTGTGATGTGGGTGGTTCTTGATTTGGGGTAATAATGGTTTAGATCTTTCTTATAATTGTGAAGTTGATGAATTCATATGGATTATTACTGTCTCAAGTTCTTTTTGGAATGAAGTTTGTCTCTTGAGGAATGCTTCATAACTTGAGATTTAGATTTTTGTTTCCTTCTTTCTGATGTGGAAGGGATGTCGGAAGTTTATACTTGATCAAGTTCATATTCAAATATTGAATATTTTGGTCCGTTATGTATTGCTGTTAATCTCACGGTTTTAGAACGCGTTTACTAGAGAGAGGTTTCCACACCCTTATAAGGAATGCTTTGTTCTCCTCCTCAATTGATGTGAGATCTCGTAATCCATTCCTTCTGGTCCAACGTCCTCACTAGCACATTGTCTGGTATCGGACTCTGATACCAATTACCATGTCTTGTTTTTGTATCCATTTCACTGCTCCATAAATGGAGACTTGTCGTCCTACTGCTTGACTAATTTAATGACGGTATCATGAGATTCCTTATGTACGTTGCTCACATATCTCATGACATCACGATGATCATTATAGTGAATTTTGCTATATTAAAATGTTGGAGCATGCTTCTATTTAGCGTTTTATGTCTACGTCATTGAATGACATTCATTTATGTTAATTTAATTTTAGTTGAGGAAGTGGAAGCGTGGGAATCAAATCTTCAACAAATATCTTATTCATTTTGCAATACCAGAAAAGACTAGAAATAGCTTGTTAAAGTTTTCTAACAACAAGGGCATTTGGTCTAGTGGTATGATTCTCGCTTAGGGTGCGAGAGGTCCCGAGTTCAATTCTCGGAATGCCCCATTATTTTTTATTTTGGAATTATTTTTTCTATCTAATACTCATAAAATGCTTCCTATCTCTGATTATTATGATAATTTCCGATCGTTAAAACAACAAGGGCATTTGGTCTAGTGGTATGATTCTCGCTTAGGGTGCGAGAGGTCCCGAGTTCAATTCTCGGAATGCCCCATTATTTTTTATTTTGGAATTATTTTTTCTATCTAATACTCATAAAATGCTTCCTATCTCTGATTATTATGATAATTTCCGATCGTTAAAACAACAAGGGCATTTGGTCTAGTGGTATGATTCTCGCTTAGGGTGCGAGAGGTCCCGAGTTCAATTCTCGGAATGCCCCATGATTATTTTTATTTTTCGAATTATTTTTTTTTCTATCTAATACTCTATAATGGTCCCATAAAACGCAGCACCGCCCGTCGTTTTGTCAGCGAATGGTCTCTCATGGTAGCCTCTGCCTCATTACCGACCAACAACTACCGGCAAATATCAACTTCCGATCACCGGACTCGTTCTTCTACTCCTCTGTTCTTCCGTTTTCGAACTCAAAAGAAAGATCCATTTGAACGGCTGGTTCACATTGCTTTACTTCTCCTACCTTCTGACTCTTCTCTCTGGAAGCTCGAAACAAGGTATTGATTTTTGCAGCAGATCTCTACGTCTCTGCTTCGCTCTGTTAATCGATTGCTGTTGCCTGATGGTGTTTCTTGAAGTGGAATCTATAACTTCAATAGCTTTGATTTCTACTTCGCTTGAGATATGACGTTCAGATACTCGGTTTCTGTTTAGTTTTAGTTCAGCTCATTTCCTGTATGTAGTTGAATTTGTAGTTTAGATCCTTCGCTCTGTTAATCGATTTCTAGCGCCTGATAGTGTTGCTTGAAGTAGAATCCATAGCTTCAATAGCTTTGATTTGTACTTTTCTTCAAATATGTTGTTTAGATACTCGGTTTCTGTTTAGCTTTAGCTCATTTCCTATATGTACTTGAATTTTTAGTTAAGATCCTTCCTTAGTGATTCTTCAATTGTACAAGCTGTAAGTTCTAAGTGCTTCTCGCGAAATTGGCTTTTCACAAGCCCCCTGGCTTAAATTATACCAATGTGCATGTGAGTTAAGAGCTACCATTACTCAGTTCGAGCACTTTTGGTCGATTGCTTGGTAGCTACAATTGAAAAGGAGTTCTTGTATCGTAGTTTTTCTTTCAGCTTCGAGCATAAATCTGGTCCAAGATTTAGGTCTGTGTCTATAACTTGAGGAATTGGGACAAAGAAGCTCTGGACAGCATATGAGTTTTGTTTCCGTGCTGTAACCTTCCGTGAGGCCCGTGTCGGTCAAATGCATGTTATTTTCGCTTGTGGAGTCCATTTTCTTACAGAGGTAGTCTAGATTTTGATGATCCATTTTGATTTGTGTCAATTATGATTATGTATCATTTGAAGCTTAATTCAAGTGTTGAGCTTAGCATCCTCTTGTAATTCACAGGGAGTTTCTTAAAATGAAGTGGTAGCAATCATAACTGTAAAAGAGAAGAAAAATGAAGAGGTGGTATGGAGGAACATTGATACTGGCACTTGCCACAATCTTGGCTTTGCGTTATGGCCTTATGAATATCCAGCCTAAAAAGCAATCGGCATATGATTTTTTCAGAAATCATCCGACCGAAGATTCTCATAGTAAAAACAGTGACTCTTTGGAAGCTGAAGTAGTAAAAACATCAGAGCGGCCTCATCTTATTCATATTGAAGGACTTCGTTATCTAATTGCTCCGGATAATATTACTAAGCGAGCGTCAGAGGCCTTACTTCTGTGGTCTCATATGCACCCCCTGCTGATGAGGTCTGATGCTTTACCTGAAACAGTACAAGGGGTTAAAGAGGCTTCCATAGCATGGAATGATTTATTGTCAGCTATTAAGGCAGAAAAGACCATTAAAGTTGGCAATACCAACAACTCAAAGGCTGAAATATGCCCTTCCTCTGTTACCTCACCTGACAAAATTGCACCAACTGGGGGAATCGTTCTTGAGATCCCTTGTGGTTTAGTTGAGGATTCTTCTATAACCCTGGTTGGCATACCTAATGGACAGCAAGGGGGCTTTCAGATTGAACTGTTAGGCTCTCAGGCTTCCGAAGAGCCAAATCGCCCTATTATCTTGCATTACAATGTCAGTTTGCCTGGTGATAATATGTCTGAGGAATCATTTATAGTTCAAAATACATGGACTGATGAACTTAAGTGGGGCAAAGAAGAGAGATGTCCTACTCATCTGTCAGCAAGCTCTCATCAAGGTATATTTATACGACATGTTTGTCAGTTGCCCATTTGCCATGCAATTTCCAGCCAGGATTAACACATCTTATGTGTAGGTGAAGAAGCCAAGTTAATGTAATATTCTGTACGATCTCAATATGCCTGAGTCTATATCGCCTATCAGTTCTTGTCTTTCTGCATATGATACATTAGATAATGGTGAATACATACTGTGTTATTCTAGGATGCACGCATTGAGCAAGTTTAAAAAATGCTTTTGAGTTTTGCCTGATGCATGTATATGGAGTTGGTATAATACTTCATGGCTTGTTGATAGATTGATCTTAAATCCTGTCTGTTGTATCTTTTGTTGCTTACAGATGAAATTCAGTAATATATCCTCTGGTTGCTAATATATTTTGGAAATAAATGTGGCAGTTGATGGACTTGTTCTTTGTAATGAGCGTGTTCTCCGAAGCACCGGAGCAGAAAATATCAGCATGCATCATAATAATGATGATACCCTAACTAATGTTTCCAGAGGGCAATCTCATGAAAGTACCAACTTTCCATTCATAGAGGGGAATTTGTTCACTGCAACATTGTGGATTGGTTTGGAAGGATTCCATATGAATGTCAATGGACGACATGAAACCTCATTTGAATATAGGGAGGTAAGGTATGAATTAGGCAATCATTTTGTTAATATGATGAACTAATGAAACCAATAAGTATGTTTCAATTTTGAGCTGAACTAATGGAATGCTACGTGAAAATTCTGCAGAAACTTGAACCGTGGACAGTCAATCAAGTCAAGGTAACAGGTGGTCTGGATCTTCTCTCTTCCTTTGCTAAAGGCTTACCAGTCTTTGAAGATCATGATTTTATTAACTCTTCCCACCTTGGAGCTCCTCCTATTCCGAAGAAAAGACTTCTGATGCTGGTCGGGGTTTTTTCTACTGGAAATAATTTTAAGCGTCGTATGGCATTGAGAAGGACTTGGATGCAATACAAGATCGTACGTAGTGGTGATGTAGCGGTCCGATTTTTCATAGGCTTTGTAAGTGATGCAATCTGCAATTCTCATAGTGGTTTATTTTGACCCTTTAATCTCTGAATCTCCCATGAACTTGTGGCTTTTATTCTTCTCATTTTCTAGCCTATAATCCGAAGTCTTCGACTTTTCTTTTTATTTTATTTAATGACTGAGATGTGTTCTCCTTGGAAATTGTCTTCAATGCCGATTTCTCCCATGGATAAGCCGCTCGGCATTGGAGACTGTTCTTACTGGCTCTGTTGTACAGTTTTTTGACATGTTTCAACTTTGAAGTCACAAACAGTTCTCACAAAGAAAACCAATAGTAAAGCTAAAAGGATCTGAACAAATAAATGTTGCTAGTCTAGATTTATAAGTGATTGTTATAATTATTTTTTTGTATGCTCTTGATCTGACATTGATGCACACAATTTTTACAATTTTCTGTGTTTATTATCGCTTGATATTGGATAATTTACTGCTGCAGGACAAGAATGCACAAGTAAATTGGGAGCTCTGGAGAGAAGTGGAAGCTTATGGTGATATTCAGTTGATGCCTTTTGTTGATTATTACAGTCTGATCACTTTGAAAACAATTGCAATTTGCATTTATGGGGTAAGTGTATACTTAAAACAACCGAGGCTTTCACTTGTTTTGTTATTTGAAACTATTCGCATGGGCCTTTTGCCTTCCCTGCATAAGTTATCTGAAATCTATCAATTTTCATTTTAACAACTTCAGACCAAGATCCTTCCTGCAAAATATATCATGAAGACAGATGATGATGCGTTTGTTAGAATTGATGAAGTTCTTTCTGGACTAAAGAGCAGGCCAGCTTCTGGCCTTCTGTATGGTCTTATTTCCTTTGATTCATCACCCGATAGAGATAAAGACAGCAAGTGGCATATTAGTATGGAGGTATCTGACTCAAAACTTGATCTTATGTGTTGGTCTCGTTTGTTTTATTATGATAGCAACTCTTGCTTTGTGTGGAGCATTGTTTTTGTAATTTATTAAACTAAATTCAAAAAGTCAGACCAACTAATCTGTTCAAGTTTTGGATAGAAAATGAAATTGGCTGGGGGTTGAAAATAGGACCTGCTGCTATTACGAAACCTAAATGTGTAAACAAATACGTTAAGTTGAGTGTTGTTTTGTATGGAATAGTGATTTCACTTCATGTGAGACCCCACGTTAGTTGGAGAGGGAAACGAAACATTCGTTATAAGGGTGTGGAACCTCTCTCTAACGGACGCATTTTAAAAACCTTGAGGGGAAGCTCGAAAGAGAAAGCACAAAGAGAACACTATTTGCTAGCGGTAGGCTTGGGCTGTTATAGCTGGTATTAGAGCTAGACACCGGGCGGTGTGCCAGCGAGGACGTTGGCCCCCAAGGGGGGTGGAATGTGAGATCCCACATCGGTTGGAGAGTGAAACAAAACATTTTTTGTAAGGGTGTGAAAACCTCTCCCTAACCAATGTTTTAAAAACCTTGAGGGGTTCGGACAATATCTGATAACAGGTGGACTTGGGACCGTTACACTCGTCAAAATATCTATAATCTTTTATACATGTTCTTTTACATATAGGAATGGCCAAATGCGACATACCCTCCATGGGCGCATGGTCCAGGCTACGTCATATCACGAGACATCGCTAAATTCATTGTCCGAGGCCACCAGAGTAGAGCCCTCAAGGTACAAATACAAGCAACCACCTTGCTTCTTCCTATGCATTGCAAATTCAAAATGGCTCTTCTTATGCTGAACTATTTTTGTCTATGTTCAGCTTTTTAAGCTGGAAGATGTTGCAATGGGCATATGGATTGAGCAATTCAGCAAGGGTGGCAAGGAGGTACAGTACATAAATGAAGAAAGGTTTTACAACTCCGGCTGTGAAGCCAATTACATTCTTGCTCATTACCAAAGCCCAAGATTGGTACTATGCCTTTGGGAAAGGCTTCAAAAACAATTTGAATCCACTTGCTGTGATTAGTATTTATTGGATAATCATGAGTTTGTTTTATGGAGTACTTTTAATTTACGAGTTTATGGCAGAGAATACTTTTTTTCTAGTTCAACAATTGTGGGAACGAGGGACATCCAATAAAAAATTGGAACGATATAGAGAAGATTAGCGTGATCCCTACGCAAGGATGACATACACAAATTGAAAAATGGTATTAGAGTCAGACATCAGGTGGTGTGCCCGCGATGATGTTAGTCCTTCAAGAAGGGTGGATTGTGAGATCCCACGTTAGTTGGAGAGAAGAACTAAGCATTCTTTAGGTGTGGAAGCGAAAACCTCTCACTAATAGAAGCGTTTTATAATCTTGAGGGGAAGCCCAGGAGGGTTGACAAGAATATATACACCTATATTTTGTAAAATTATGCATTATAGAATCGAGTACAACATATTATTACCGTACGTGACACTTTCGCCTCATACGGGGGTCCTCGTCCGGGTTAAACAAAAAAACTCCACCAACTCACAGAAAAAACCCTAACCTTAATTAATAGTCTCAGGTCGGTTCGGTTCATCTTCAAAAATGAGGTTGGGTCGATTTCTGTGGTTTTATAGAACCGGATCGGCTGAACCAAACCAATTACACTCAATGTTTTCTAGACAAAAGTGCTTCTTGAAATCAAATTTGGGAGCTCGTTTGTTCGTCGTTTCATACAAAAATTCTGAGGGCAGATTTTCTTCATCCTCCGGACCTCTCTTCCCATTTCCCTTTCTCCTCTGCGAAACGCGCCACAAGGCCACCAGGAGGAACCATCGGAGAAAGGTAATCATCTAGCCGCGATCCTTTTCACTTTTGATCTCGCTTTTCCTTATTTTGCATTTCAATTCGTTGATGGTGGTTTTGTATATCTGCATTTACGATTGGTCTGCAGAAGCTTAGATAGACTAATCGAAAATTAGGGTTTCTGATTTACGATGTTAGCTCGCCTCTATTCCGCTGCTTCCTGACCCAGAAAGGAGGGCTTTCCCACTAGAGGGAAAATAATGAGCGGAAGCCGAAGGAATAGAGAGCGGAGATTGATGAGAAATTAAAATTAGCCTGTTATGACATTATGGAATGGGGAGATTTGATGTGTCAGGTCCTTGTTCTTGTTTTTTTGTTTAATATTAGATATGATGTTTGAGTTGATCAAGCTTGGACTGTGTACAAGTTGTACCCACTTTTTACAAGTTTCGGCCATAAAAACTCCTTTTCTTTTTTACTCGATCTATAATTTGATTTATGTTTTCGTTTTTCCGTTTGATTCAGGTTTTTCTAATTCTTTGGTGGTTTCTCTATGCAGCTGAATTAATTATTTGATAAATAATCAGTGAGTGTGAAAAGTGTGGAAATGCCATCCCTACAGACTGCTCTACCTCCTGAACTTGCGAATAATGTCATTAGGGTTGGTTCCCTCCTATCCTTTTTGCAGTACAGTTTCCTCCTCAAACTTTGTTAATCTTGCATGTTTTGTCACTGCAGCTTTACCGTGAGTGCCTTCGAAGAGCCAAGTATATCGGTCATCGGGTATGGGTGTTCTTTTCGTTTGTTTTCTTTATTTGAACTAATAGTTCCAACCAGGTGTTATGGGTCTAATGATCTTTCATTTGAATAACTTAGAATGTTTTGAGATTCAACAAGAAGTTAGAAGTTAAAGTTCAATCTAGCCTTCAGCACGCTTGGATGCCTTGTTGTTCTTTTACATTTGCTTTAGGCTAATTGCAATTATCTAATCAATGGGTCTTTTCCTTATTTCTGCACTTGCCATTTGGTTCTTATACTGCATCAAGCCTATGGTTGAATTCATGCAGAACATAACCTTGCCGCACAGGCGCACAGTTATGTCATGTATTCACATTAATTAGCCAAAATCTCATTATAGGAATTGAACAATTGATCGCACATAGGCCTTCTGCCACGTGCCTCCCAGGATTACGTTTTTGCTTCATAGGAAAATGACCCAACTGTAAATTTTCGATAAGAAGTGTTAGGAAGAAGGTGATACATTTATGTGCAAGTGAAGTATGTCATAGGCTAGGTTGATGTGCTTGATGTAACATAAATCAAAGTAGGATAAATTAGGAAAGGTCTTGGAGAGAAAACACCAAGATGAGTCTGATATTCATTGTTAACCGTATTGTTTCCTTTTGCTGAATTAAGTTATAGTTCTTTTCTGTTTCACTCTAAAAAGTTGTGCTGCATTTCAAATGAGTTGAATCCAACTATTGGAAGGTACAGAGGATTTAACATTGGTTCCTTGAAACTTGTTGACTTGGATCCTATCAACTTTTTGCAGCAACATAACACCGATCTTGTTGTTAGTATGGTGAAGCAACAATTCAGAAAAAACATGCATGAGACTGATCCAGAGAAGATTCAGAAGTTGAAAGATGAGTAAGTCTTTTGATTGCTTCTTTTTCCTTTCTAGATGTTAAAAAGAAGTACAAAAAAATCAAGTAACAAAGGATGCCTATTACTACCCTAGATTTCTACTAACTTTATCATAGCTTTCTTGTATTGTTTTAACTTTATCATAGTCTACAAAATTAAATACAACTACTATGTGCCATGGTCTTTAAATTTGTGACGCTGCCGTCAACCGTGCCGGGGTGTCTTGCCCTTTATCTAAAATATAATATTCGGTGTATATTGTTTGTTTGCAGTGCGGCAAGGGGACTCATAAACCATATTCTATACGAATCCGAGAGACTGACAGGTCGAAAACTCAGCCAAAGTTCTTGATGTTATGGAGAACGACATGGAGTAAAAGGTCCCCTCCCTTTGAAACTCTAGATATTGCAGGAAAATAAGGTGGCTGATGATTAAAGTACTCCTTGGATGTTATTTTTGCTTTTCCTTCCACACTTATCTTCAGCAATTATCTTAAACTTTCCCTTTTCTACGATTTGTTTGAGGAAATCGTCCACTTTACAGTAAAAGTTGAACTTTCCCCATCAACAATCTGCATTTCAGTTCTACATTTTTCTGTGTTTGGTTTTGTAAGTTAAAAGAGGTCATTGATTTTTATATATGCACAGCTTTCTCCCTGCCATTTTGACTAAAACTCTTTATCTCCCAAGTTTAGCTCCTCCATCCATGATTAAAACCCTTAAATTTTTTTATTAGCTCACCCCCAAAGTAGCCTATGTCTAACTCTTTTTTTTCAATTAATTGTATATTTTGCATTGATTTTGAATGAAATTAATAAACTTTATGAATTTTAATGTTTGTTTTGTGGCTGCCGTATACTGTTGTAATCCAATCTTTAAGTTAATTATTTGTTAGTTCACAAATATCTCTTACAAACTTATGATTTTTCTTTAATGTTTCATAGAACCCATTGCGGAAATTTCCCCCTTTGCGTGGAAACAAACATTTTTCAAAATTACGTTATCCATAAAAACTATCAATGCAAAGTGTAAGCACAGCATCATCCTCATCAATTCTAAACATTTCCCAAACACGCATTCTTTTTAAACCTTCATCGATCAGATTTTCCTCTAAAGCAGAGCAGAGAAGCTTCCCGGCAAGAAAATTTTCAAAACAGACTGAATTACTCGACCAGAACCCAAAGCTGGTCATCGTCCAGAAGCCAGAGGTTTACAAAGATTCATATTACTTGAGCTGCGGTGTTTACAATTTGATCGTTCGTATCTGCACCATTTTCTGGGTTCCCCGGTTCGATGTTGTTACTGTCTGCTGGAGGAAGCTGCCTCCCATCTTCTCTTATTTCGAAAGCATTCTTTCGTGTGGCCGGAGAAGTAGCAGTTACTGATTCTGTAGGTACATCGTCTTTTCTATCGAAGTTCTTCTCACGTGATCGCTCGTGATTATCATGGCTACGGCTACGGCTTCGGCTATTGCGACGTGACCAACTCCTGCTCCTGCTTCTACTTCTGCTACGACTTCTACTCCGACTCCAACTTCTACTACTATGACTACCGCTGCGACTGCGACTTCGGCTGTAGCCCCATGTTCGAACTCTTTCAGGGCTACGACTATAACTTCTGCCTCTACTCCTATTGGAGAAATCTCTTCTGTTATCAAATCGACCCTGTCCACGTCCACGCCCACGTCCATCCACACTATTGTACCTATCCTGTGGGCCACCACGATCACCCCTGCCCCAACCAACATGACCTCCAGGAGGGCCACCAAAGGCCCGTCCTCCTCTACCTCGTCCAGAAAAGAAATCACCTCTCCCACCTCGTCCACCAGCAAGACCATCTCTCATTCCACCACGGCCACCAAATCCGCCATCTCTCATTCCACCGCGGCCACCAAACCCACCATCTCTTGCACCACCACGACCACCAAACCCACCATCTCTCATGCCACCTCGGCCTCCAGAATCCCAGCGGCTGCCACCCATAGCTGCATCGAAACGACCCAAACCGCCCCTATCCTTGCCAAAACTCGGCCCCCCACGCATAGCCATATCTCGCAACTCAGGAGGCACAAGCTGATCCGCACCCTCCAGTACTTTAATCAAATCAGCAGCATATTTCCAATCCTGTTCACAAAAGAAGGTATATGCCATTCCCGTTGCTCCAGCCCTCCCAGTTCTTCCAATTCGGTGGACATAGTCCTCAATTCCAGTTGGAAAATCAAAGTTGATCACCACTCTGGCATAGAAAATAAATTAAATAAAAATCATAGAACAAGTAGCATACAAAAAATTTGCTTCACAAATACCACTATAAGTTGCATACAAAAACCTAAGAGTCACATGAGGTCCATTTTCTTTTAAGTTTCTAGTCCCAATATTTTCACTTGATATCATAGAGAAGAGCACAAACCAGTGCTTACCTTATATCTTTGATGTCAAGCCCGCGGGCAGCAACATCTGTGGCAACTAGTATCGGGGACTTTCCGCTACGAAACTGGTTCAATACCCAATCACGCTCTCCTTGTGATTTGTCTCCATGAATTGCAGCAGCCCCAAACCCACGCCCAAGATTCCGTGCAAGCTGATCACACAATCTCTTAGTGGAACAAAAAATTATAACCTTAGACCCCCGTTCCTGGGACCTGAGGATCTGCTCCAACCGTCTCTGTTTTTCCATCTGTGGAACGACTTCAACATACTATTCCCATCACCCCATCCCAAAAGAACAAAAAAGAAACAGAGAGAGCATTAAAAAAGGGGTTAATAACAAATCATCCAGAGGAAAAGAAAATGGCTAACAGGCAATTTACATAATACAGGATGCCTACCTCAGTAGATAAAGAAAACTATTGTTACATATTTACGTTACGAACAACGTTGAGGAAATTTGAACCAAGAACAATCTAATAAAAATGTGATTACTGATGCATTTAGAATATTTTCTTGAACAATAATTTTATCTTTAAGAATCCCAATATTTATATAAGAAAGGATACATAATTCTCTAAAATGGGGAAGAGAAATACGAAGACAAAGCAAGACTCAAACTATCTCCACTAATGGACGTTGTGATTACTGGTCAGTAAGAGGCTTGAAGAAGTGTTCCGAGATTTCGTGGGGGAAGCTGCTAAAACAGAAGAGGAGTAGTCCATTGGTAAATTATGCTCTTATTACTAAATGGCTTTGGAGACTCGAGAAAGAAGATGAAACCCTTTGGAGGCTTCAGTGTAACTCTTTTAATCAAATTGGCTTTGTAATTAAAGAGAGGAAGCAAGAGGATGTTCTCGATCCTGGAGACAGTTCAGAGCTACTTTTAACCAAATCAGGTCTCAATTATCTCATCACAAACATACTAATTCACCAACAAAGCTCTATGAAAAAGAATAAAAGTGAAAAATTACAAACGGGAATTCTGAAGCATCAGAGAAGGTCAACTTCTTAGTATAAACTTTGTGCTAGGTGGGAATTAATTCAAATGAAAGGATACAGAAAGTCATCCTGGTCTCCAAATTTCTCCTAGCCAGCGTATATTGCAAAAAATAAAAAAAAATAAAAAAATTTGGAATGATGGATCGTATCTTCTCTAACTGTGAATTTTCCCTCCAATGGTGGTATTATTTGATCAAAATTTTTGATATTCTAAAGATATCATTTTTAACCACACGAGAGATATAATGCCAAAATGAAAATACACTGTTCAAAGGACTGGTTAGCTTATATTTTATTAAAATTACCTGTGTGATAGCCTTGTTAGCGGCAAGTTCATCAACACTTCCAATATTCACCTGGACAGAATTGACAAGAAGATCATTTGCTATTTTTCTTACTTCCTTGGGCCAGGTCGCTGTATACATAAGAGTTTGTCTGCGTGGTGGTATTTCATTCACAATCTTTCTAATTTGGGGTTCAAATCCCATGTCAAGCATCCGATCAGCTTCATCAAGCACAAGAAGTGAAACTTGCCTAAAATTGATCATTTTCATTTCTAGTATATCATTAAGTCGGCCAGGAGTTGCCACAACAATATCAGCCCCACGATCTAACTCTTTAAGCTGAGGACCTTTTGGAGCACCACCATACAAGCACTGAAATAAGGAAGAATTTTAACACAAAATGGAGAAAGTAGACAAAAAAGGGAAGCAGAAGTAGATGATTCAAGGACCCAAAAAAGTAAACATTTGAAACTCACCGTACAACAAATCCTGGAAGCCCTCCCAAATTTAATTGCCTCATCTTGTATTTGAGTAGCAAGCTCCCTAGTAGGAGCCAAAACCAACACCGTTGGTCCATTTTGAGGGTTATTTCGGCACTGCCTTAGAAGAACGAAAGCAGGAATCAAATAGCCCAAAGTTTTGCCAGACCCTGTTTTAGCAATTGCGACTATGTCTCTACCTTGCAGGGCAATCGGCCATGTTTGTGCTTGAATTGGCGTGGGAGATGAGAAACCAGCAGAATATATCTGAGGCACAAAGATGGAAATATAGACTGAGCGCCAAGGTTAGAATATGCCAGACACATTCATGTTGAAATACATTACAAAAATACAGTGTTCTACAGGAGCAAAAATGAAATAGCACAAAAAAACCCATAGATTAGTTGCTTACAGAAGCAACTCGAGGCAACAAAAGATGGCAATAAAGACATATTAAGCAGAGCCAATAAGCAAGACATCTCAGTCACATCAGGTGTGATTTGGTCAAAGGGCCAACACTCTACTAAAAGATTCCCTAGAAAGGCTCCAACCATCCATTTTGCAGCCTCCAAAAAACAAGGGGTTGTTGCATGTGCAAGTGTAGCAATAGCAGTGCAGCGTACGACATATGCTCCTCCTCCGGAGCAGATATCGCACCTGCGACAAGTGAGAACTCATGAGTAAAAACTACATTAATAACAGAAGAAAGGAGTAAACAGGATCATGGATTTGTTTTTTCACGCAAACCAAATAAAAGAAGTTTGGGCAAGCATAAACTTGCCTCTCTCAGTATCTCCGGAGGGAAGCCAGTAGCCTCAAATGTCATGAATGGAGCTGGAACATTATCACCCTGCACAGTTAACTGAACTGGTTATTTACGCCCAAAAAGAATAGTAGTTCAACTACTATAAATTGAACATACAGAGCACGTCTAATGAAATAAAATCAGTCACACAAATTCTATTTCCATTTTGTGATGTTTCAACTTCCATTAAACTGCATACGCTCAACAATTTCACACTAATTTTCCCACAGAATATTGCCTGCACGATTGGTAGCCAGGGATACAATTATAACACCCTATAGCATTCACAACACACATAATTGGAGAATATAGGCATGATGAAATACAAACCGTGGCAGTTACTTCATGCTGTTGACGATAAACTTCAACAGGTGACATATTAGTAACATCTGAAGCTCCAATATGGGGAGGGCCCATCAAAGCATTGTTTGACAATGATGGACCACCAGACCCATGGTTGTACATATTATGTGATTGCCCGGCTGCAAAACTTGTTCCACTAGGATGACCGGGTGCCACACTTGGAAATGGGACACCACTCATCCTTGTATCCTGAAAGAAGGATAGTTCGCATACGTATATGAAAAACTATATCATAGAGAACCGAAATACTTAGTAAATTGATACAACGTTTCTCTTAACCTGCCCTCATGTATTCTTTCATGTTTCTCAATGAAAGTGTTGTTTCTTGCATAATATTTAAAGAAAAAAAATTATCTTAACCTAAATCTAAGACATGGACAAGGAAAAGAGTAAATAACACATCATATCCTATCGATTCCTTTAATAATCCATTTCCACATATAACCTCCTTCATAAAACCTTATGGTACCTAACGACATCTCTTCAATGTTATAACATCTTCCCAAAATACCAGTGCCCACTTAATTTTTTTTAACATGCACAAATCTTAAGATATGCAAAAATATAAATCTGTGTGCCCTTCTATTCTTACTTATTTACGTAAATGCCATTGCTTTTTCTGAAATANTCTTAATTAAACATGTCCAAAAAAAACTTGAACGTGGAAGAATTACAAATGGACGATAAATGAAGAACCTGCTGGCTCCTTGCCATTGGTATTGCTGCAAGCCTTGGTTGATGTGGACCAATTCCAGGCCCCTCATTCCTGCCAAAGAAATATTCATTTCCAGCTCTGCCTGGCAAATTTTCAGAACCAGCTTGCTTCTCCTGCATCGCAGCTGGGCCCATTGGATCTTGGAATCTAGAATGATGTTGGCGATGAGTCAATTCAGTACCTGAATGCTGCAATTGAACCACAGGATGCGGCTGTTGCATGTTTCCTGGAGAACCACCAAATTGTCGTGCTTGATCGGAAGGTAAACCGTATTGTTGCATTTGAGAAGAATTGGTTCCAGGATGAACACTATGAATAGATGACGTACCACCACTTTGTTGAAACTGGGAAGTAGAAAATCCAATTTGGTTTCCTGACTCGATATTGTCCTCCTCTCTCTTCTGAAAAGCTGACTTCTGCTCAAGGTGATTACCAAATGGTTGTCCTAAAGGGCTCTGTTGAACTTGCTGCTGGGGATTTTGCTGCACACTTGGATGTACGCTTTGCTGGTAACCAATATACTGAGGCTGCTGCTGACCATATTGCGGACCTTGAGGCTGGCCAACTAATGGGGTTTGATTTTGCATGTTTGGCTGTCCTAAATGCTGGATTGAGGGCTGTGGTATTTGTTGTCCTGGATTCTGCAGGGGTTGCTGGTTAGGATGCTGAGATATTTGTTGGTTGGCATGTGCCATTTTCTGACCTTGATGCATGACCTGCTGCTGGCCAATATGCTGCGACGACATCGGAAACATCCCCTGTTGCTGCAAAACCTGGTTCGGTTGCACGCTATGTTGTCGCCCATCTGGTGCCATTTGCATGCTAGGATGGTGATTAACAATTGCCTGACCTGCAACAGAACTGTGCTGTTGTGACATCAGATGTCCAGGTTGTTGAGAAAGCTGGCTGTTTGATTGGCCTTCCTGTTGAGGGACATGATGACTTTGCTGTACATGAGGGGTTAATGTGCCATTTGATGGCATTGAATGACCCTCCGGGATTGAAGTAGGCTTGGAAGTAGAGGCACTAGGATGAGGAGCGAGTGGTAATGGTGGTGGCAAAGAGACCGGTTTTTCATACTGAGTAACGTTGGTTTCAGGGTTCCAGTAGTACAACAGTCCAGTGCTCCCATCAATCAATCCCTTCCAAGGTTTGGGAAGAGTAGGGTCGTCCGGTGCATAGCGAGGACCAAGGGAAGGGGGAGCAGACTCCCCAGTTTCCATGACTTCAAAAGGTATGGAGAAATTGATCACAAGCAAGTCAGTATTCAACAAACAAAGCTAGCATCCTTCCTACCCACTGAAGAAAAAAAAAAAAAAACATATAAACTTATAAGCAAAAGTTAGGACCAAAAATTGAGAACAAAATTCCATTTCAACACCAAGTTTATTCAGTTTTCCAGGATACTGAAACGCTAGAATTCGCTATACACTAAATTAACATTCTAATAATGCCATCAAACAATTACCTCCAAACTTATTTCTTTCTTTCAATCTTCAAATTTTTCCCAATGATATTTACAGAAACAGAAAGCATGCGCATTTAGGGTAAGTAAAAATTAAAACCAACAAACAAATGATTTGCAAACAAAAAAGAACAGAATGCAACAAGATAAAAGGCAAAATAAGGTGATCAAAACAAAAAATTATATATACCTCGATGAAGATCCGAACTCCGATTATTTTTCTCCTTCCCCGCCAAGACCTGACGAGAGAAGTAAAATTAAAGGAAACCTAAAAAGATTTTCCCGTTCAATCGCTCAATCGGACGAACGGAAAAGCTCTACAAGGAAGAGATTCGTAGAGACTTTGAGGCGCTAGGGCTAATGGAGATGGAGGTGTTACCAAATCCAGTGTCCTAGTCTAGTATTTAGACGACGGGAAAGGACCGATTGATAAAATGGAGGGCCAGGATCATTTGTGGTGGTTTACGCTCAAATCTCGAACGTCCAATAGCGAGCGGAACGACCGCTCTTAACAAGCGCTGTGAAAATTTGAGCTCTGTATAGAATTACGGGTACGGGTTTGACTCGGACCCCTTACATATGACACGTGGGTCGACCCGTTTTACAATGGGCCTATTGTGACGCGTTTAGTTAGGCCCATGGATTATCGGCCCATTTTCTATTAGAGAAAGTCCTTTTAAATTTGTTCATGAACGGAGGAGGTTGCAATTTGTTGAAAATTATTAGGGTGAGTCTCACCTCGTTAATTTAGTGAAAAATAATGAGTTTATAAGTGAAAAATACTATCTCCATTGGTATAAGGTCTTTTAGGGGAGCCCAGAGCAAAGCCATGAGAGCTTATGCTCAAAGTGGACAATATCGTGATTCCTAATAGAATTTACTAATAAACTCCGAAATACTATCTCCATTAGTATGATGTCTTTGGAGGAAACTAAAAGTAAAGTCATGAGCGCTTATGCTCAAATTGAACAACAGTCGTGAGAATATGGTGTCAATCATGCCTTTAACTCAGCTATGTCAATAGAAACCTCAAATATCTAACACGGAGGTTGTTAGTTTCAAATGTGTAGTCAAAAGTGACTCAAATGTCAAATAAATAGTGTACTTTGTTCGAGGGCTCAGAGAAGGAGTCGAACTTTGATAGATCTCAAAGCTATTCAAAGACTTCATAGACCTCAGCAGAGATTCTATAGTATATTTTGTTTCAAGAGAACAAAACTATGTAAACATATCGTCAAAGTGGACAATATCTCGTCTCCTTTCTAACATTTCCCTACGTCCATTGTCAACGAAGCTATGTGAAAAATACTCCACGTGTCGTTCTCACTAAAGTGCATACTTGGTGTTGGATAGTTGAAAAAAAGGGTGGCAGGCTGGAAAGGTTAACTGAACGTGGCTGCATGTTGAGAGACAAAGAGGTAATGTATTTTCGTCAAAATGCATGCAACATGCCATCAATAGACACGAAAGCCGCCACGTTCGCTTCATGCAGCAAGCCAAGAGAAGGCCAGAAACTTCATAAATACTGGAACGAAGAAACAACATCGCACATCAGAACACCAAAACTTCAAATTTGAACCATCCTTCTGTAGGAAGAAGAAAGATGCCAGGCCTTACCATCGGCGATACAGTGCCCAACATTCAAGCTGATAGCACCCATGGGAAGATCAGTTTATATGACTACATCGACGGCAGCTGGGCCATCATCTTCTCTCACCCAGGTAGGTACCCATTTGGCCGTGTTGTTGTCTTGAATTTGGTAATAGATATTGATGAACGGTCTTGGTGGCAGGTGATTTCACTCCAGTTTGTACTACGGAGCTGGGGATGATGGCTGCTCAGGCAGAGGAGTTTGCTCGACGAGGTGTGAAGCTCATAGGATTGTCTTGTGATGATGTTCAATCTCATACCGATTGGATTAAGGATATTGAAGCCTACAACGTGAGTTCTTCTTCTCTTTTTCTTTCTGAACATTGCATGATTTTATTCACTTATTTGGTTTCGTTAGGGAGGGGAGTGTTGGGGGAACTTTTAAAATGGATCTTGTTGAGGATTGTTTAGGAGGGCGTCCTTAATTTAGATCATAGAGGATGATCATGGGTAGGAATATATCAAGGTCTTTTTGGTTTTGTACTTAAAACTCCAAAATATTGTACTATTGTGGAGCTTAATATAGAATCAGAGCCATGCAGAATCAGAGCCATGCCTCTTCATTTAGTAGGTAAATAGAATCCTCAATTTTCGAACAAAGAAATGGCTAGGTTCGAAAGTGCAGTCAAAAGGTCCTTCGTTCGGAGGGATCCAAGAGCTTCAAACAAAGAGTCGAGCCCTCGATTAAGGAGCCTCCCTGTACGTTGTTTGATTGGAGAATGTTGAGGATGGTTCCAGGAGTTGATCTTCGATCAAGGGGAGGCTGTTTGAAGTCTACCTAGACTTCATGGGAGGGGAGGCTGTTTGAAGTCTACCTAGACTTCATGGGAGGCTCTACGATCAAGGGGAGGCTGTTTGAGGTCTACCTAGACTTCATGGGAGCCTCTATTATTAGACTTCATGGGAGGCTCTATTATGGTCTATTATGGTGTACTTTCTTTGATAAGAGGATTGTTGAGAATATTATGGTGTACTTTCTTTGATAAGAGGATTGTTGAGAATGGTTGGTTGGGAGGGAGTTCCATATTATGATCGTGAGTTCTCAAGTATATAGAGGTGCGTGATTCCTAACCGATCTTATTATCCTTTTGCAGAAAGGAAAGAAGGTGACATATCCAATACTGGCGGATCCAAAGGGGGAGTTGATCAAGGAACTGAACATGGTGGACCCGGACGAGAAGGACTCATCAGGCAGGGCAGTGCCATCGAGAGCATTGCACATCATCGGTCCAGACAAGAAGGTGAAGCTGAGCTTCCTGTACCCAGCAAGTACAGGGAGGAACATGGATGAAGTGGTGAGGGTTTTGGAGTCATTGCAGAAGNCGTTAGGGAGGGGAGTGTTGGGGGAACTTTTAAAATGGATCTTGTTGAGGATTGTTTAGGAGGGCGTCCTTAATTTAGATCATAGAGGATGATCATGGGTAGGAATATATCAAGGTCTTTTTGGTTTTGTACTTAAAACTCCAAAATATTGTACTATTGTGGAGCTTAATATAGAATCAGAGCCATGCAGAATCAGAGCCATGCCTCTTCATTTAGTAGGTAAATAGAATCCTCAATTTTCGAACAAAGAAATGGCTAGGTTCGAAAGTGCAGTCAAAAGGTCCTTCGTTCGGAGGGATCCAAGAGCTTCAAACAAAGAGTCGAGCCCTCGATTAAGGAGCCTCCCTGTACGTTGTTTGATTGGAGAATGTTGAGGATGGTTCCAGGAGTTGATCTTCGATCAAGGGGAGGCTGTTTGAAGTCTACCTAGACTTCATGGGAGGGTCTACGATCAAGGGGAGGCTGTTTGAGGTCTACCTAGACTTCATGGGAGCCTCTATTATTAGACTTCATGGGAGGCTCTATTATGGTCTATTATGGTGTACTTTCTTTGATAAGAGGATTGTTGAGAATATTATGGTGTACTTTCTTTGATAAGAGGATTGTTGAGAATGGTTGGTTGGGAGGGAGTTCCATATTATGATCGTGAGTTCTCAAGTATATAGAGGTGCGTGATTCCTAACCGATCTTATTATCCTTTTGCAGAAAGGAAAGAAGGTGACATATCCAATACTGGCGGATCCAAAGGGGGAGTTGATCAAGGAACTGAACATGGTGGACCCGGACGAGAAGGACTCATCAGGCAGGGCAGTGCCATCGAGAGCATTGCACATCATCGGTCCAGACAAGAAGGTGAAGCTGAGCTTCCTGTACCCAGCAAGTACAGGGAGGAACATGGATGAAGTGGTGAGGGTTTTGGAGTCATTGCAGAAGGCTGCGAAGCACAAGGTTTGCACTCCGGTTAACTGGAAGCCAGGCGAGGCCTGCGTGATTCCGCCCAATGTAACTAATGATCAGGCCAAGCAAATGTTCCCTCAAGGCTTTGAAACTGTTGATCTTCCTTCCAAGAAGGGATACTTGCGTTTTGCTGCTGTCTAAAGGCCATGGCTATGGCTATGGCTACAAGAGACTGTAACTACCAGCTCTCTCTTTTTGAGAGATTTGTGAATACAGTCGAGCAATAATTATGAATGGCTATGCTCTCTCTCTCTCCCTCCCCCCACCCCCCTGAATTTGCAGTTGTGATTGAGAAATTTCCACAATTTTCAATCATCACATTCAGACTTATTTCAGTTATCTCATAAACCAAAGATTGGATAATTTGAACTTAAAAGTGATATGAAACTGCTTGCCTGATAGATAGCCATTTATTGTTTCTGCCTTCTTCCAGCCTTGCCACACTTTGAAGATCCTGCCGTTGATGATTGATGCAGGCTCCTGCTTCGTCGTCCGCCCAGGGTGGTTGTTTTCCTGTAAATGTAGTCGGCGGATTTAAAATTTGCATCACTGGGTGGACCAAATGGGGAGGCAATGAACTTTTACCATGCGAAGGATTCTAGTAGCAGAGGCCTATATACTACTGAAGAATGAACAATCAAGCAATTTGAAAACACCTGATTCAACAAAATTTCTTTTACTTTACAAGAACTCATTTCTCTGGTTATGGCAATCAAGATCACAAAAAATGTGAATAAATTCCTAATGTGCTACGCCAATTACTGCCTAAAAACACCTGATTCAACAAAATTTCTTTTACTTTACAAGAACTCATTTCTCTGGTTATGGTAATCAAGATCACAAAAAATGTGAATAAATTCCTAATGTGCTACGCCAATTACTGCCTAAAAACACCTGATTCAACAAAATTTCTTTTACTTTACAAGAACTCATTTCTCTGGTTATGGTAATCAAGATCACAAAAAATGTGAATAAATTCCTAATGTGCTACGCCAATTACTGCCTATGAGATTCAGTAGAACAAAAAGCAGATATAAACAGCCTACAGTGCAAGATTGTTTGAAACAATTTACATACCAACTAGAATGGACTGATCGAATGCCAAATCGAGAAGCGAAGCTCGACAGAGATCCGATTTTGTGTTCCGGCCGAGCCGCGGGAATGGGCGAGATAGAGAAACAAAGAGAGAATCAGAAAATGGGGAGACGCGGGAGACGGGTTTCTTTCACCAATGAAAAAAATTCAAAGCTTTCATGAAAATTTACAAAAATGCCACTGTATTCGGAGTAATATTACAGAAATGCCACTTCCTTGATCGTAATTTGTATCATTGGGAAGTCTCCCTCTCTCTCTCTCTCTCTCTCTCTCTCTCTCTCGGCTCTAATAACTTTCCCTTTCACTTCCTCTCTCACGGATTCTCTTTTGATTCCAATCTTCCTCGAGGTTTGTTCTCAATTTTTTCTCCTGCATTTTCTGCTATAATTTGCTACTATTTGTTTCTAGGTCATGTTTGTTCTAGTTTTGTCGCTTGCTGTAGTGCGCGATTTACTCTGCTCTAATTGCTTCGCCGACTGTTCTTTCTTCGAGGATTGGATTATATCAATGTTTTCTTTTAAGATTGAGTGATTTCACAAGGTTTTTCCGATGTTATCTATGTAATCGTTCTTTAAGGTATTGATTTGAATTTTCCTCGACTTGATGGATATATGACTCTCTTAGCTTCACATGAACATACTGTATCTCTAAGCTGGAGTTCACTGAATATTATGTACTCGTAGCTTGGCGTTGATCATATGCTACGTTTTGGAAGTGAATTTTTGGGTAAGAAGAAAAGGAAATTTTATGGTTGAACTTCATCATGGCCTTGCTTTTGTTCTGCATGGAATTCAAGGAAAAGGGAAAGAGTTTAGACAGCTTTCTTGAGTCTCTATCCCACTCTCATGAACGTTCTTGTCAAAAGATATTCACGTAACAGTTCAAGCCCACCGCTAGCAGATATTATTCACTTTATTCCGAGCTTTCCCTCAAAGCTTTAAAACGCGTCTACTATGGAGATGGTCTAGTCCTACCTCGAGCAGTGCCTATTGAGGTTATTGGGAGTGAGTCCCACATTGGTTAATTTAATGGAAGATCATGGGTTTATAAGTGAGGAATACTATCTCCATTGGCGTGAGGCCTTTTAGGGAAGTTCAAAGCAAAGCCATGAGAGTTTATACTCAAAGTGGATAATATCATACCATTGTGGACAATATCATACCATTGTAGAGAGTCGTGATTCCTAACATAGTATGAGACCCATGCCCTAAACTAACCTCAAAGTTTTTGTTTCCTCCTAGAAGATCAGTGTTCCAATATTTTCACATCTTTGTGTTAGGTTCATAAAAATGTTATTTCAAGCTCAAACCTCAAAAGAAGAACACCCAGTTGCTGAGCTACCAAGTAGCAATAACAATGGCGACCTTGACGGTGGTGGTGTTCGTGTTTCTTGCTTCAGTGAAGCCATAAACGATGTCCCCGTCCATTTTCAGATAATCTCTCTCTCTAAACAGGTTCTTCATGGCTTTTCTAAGCCTTCCTATGAATTTTTCCATTTCAATTGTTAGCATTATTGTGTTAAATATCTTAACCCAAGTTCTTTTATGTTTTCTTATTAGTGTAGATATATGTATGGATTGGTTGCAGTTCTGCAAAATTTGGAAATTTATACGCAGCTGCCCCCACACGACCTGTAAGTTGCTCGTTGATTTGACCGAATCTGTATAAAGAGCTGTTGGAACTTTTAAAATCACATCACAGACTCTACTACTAGCCGATATTGTCCTCTCTGAGCTTTCCCTTTCAAACTTTTACTTAAAATTCTTAAAACGCGTATGTTAGGGATAGGTTTTCACACTCTTGTAAAAAATGCTTCGTTCTCCTCCCCAACCAATGTGGGATCTCACAATCCACCCCTTTTGGGCGAGCGTTCTTAACTATTAACTATTGTGGATTTAATTAGCTTAAAAGTACTTTCTATGGTAATACAAATTATATCAAACTCATCCTAAAACTTTTTGTTACTTAATGTATTTTCTGTTCCACCTTCCTCATCGTTTCCTCTCTTCCATATTGTTTAATATTATCAGTTCATAATCGTTAATATTTTTCCACTAAATTTTTGCAGAACAATACAGTGAGTGTCACTTCCATACTCGGAGGTTCATCTGATGATAATACAGGAGCTAGCATGGCTCGTCGATTAGGTACTATGTAAATTTAATTTTGACTTTTTTTTTTAGTTCAACAGGGTGAGAGACTACTTCAATGGATCAAGATTGTATGTTAACCAGTTGAGCTAAACGAGTGGATCAAGATTGTATGTTAACCAGTTGAGCTATGCTTATGTCAATGTAATTTTGTCACGTCTTCTCTTAGCCTTACTAATCCCTTTGTTTCCTCTTTCCTTAGTGTTAAAGACGGGTTTAAATATCATCTTGGCTAGCAATATCCCGAAAAACAGCCCTATGATCGAGGTTTGATGACCCTCCCCCTCTTGGTTTTTCTACTACACAAATGTGATGATTGATCTATAAAAGAAGAACTATGCAGGGAATATTAGAGCTTGTTTGATAATCATTTTGATTTTAGAAAACAAACTTGTTTATCTTTAGTACGTTGTCTCGCGCTTTGTTTTTTAATTTAAGTCGATTCTTATCGTTTATTTTTGTTTGGATCATTTTAGGTAGCGGCTGAAAAGATGTTAGTGCAAAAGCTGGCCAGTTTAGGGTTCATTAGACCAAAATCTGAAGGGAAGGGCCATCTAGATAATGGTACCCATGCTTAGTCTTCTTTGCAAGAACCTAAGAGACAGTTATTACTCTGATTAAGCTAGCTGATTCTTATAACTGAACGCTTGATGTTCCTCCTTACATTATGCTTATGGTTACAACCTCTCGTGTTAATCTCGAGCAGGCTTCATTCGTTCAGAGTCGGTCGAGGAAGACAATTAGAGTTTTAAGTTATTAAGTTTTCAATCTTTCAAGCTTGAACTTCAAGCTTGAATCATGACTTTGGAGGTGGACAACCGAACATACGAAACGTTTACGATCAAGGTACTCGATGGGGTTTCTTTTACTTTGTCTTCTTCAATGTTGACTAAGCCCTTTCTTTGTAGAGCCGATGTTTCGTTATAAGATAATATAAATCGATAGCTATTTTCTATTTTTTATATGGAAGTAGTATAAAAATAAATTTATTGATCCAATATGCCATAAAATATTTGAAAGAGTAATAGGTAATAGGTGGTAGGTAGGAACAAGATTAGGGTATTTACAAATCTAACTCGTATTTTTGGAATTTGCAAATATAGTGAAGTTTTTAAATTCTATATTACGTTTTTTTCTTCTTATATTCCGATTTAACCTTCTTTTTAACAAATTTTAAAAGTACATAAATTATACGTAATATATATATATTTTGACTTTTTAGAAATTTTGTTGGTTAAAATATTATATTATATTTTCGTTTATAAAATATTATTGAAATGTTTTAATTTTTTAATAAATAAATATATTGAAAATTGAAAATTATTTATTGAATAATTTAAAAATATATTTTAAAAAAAATCTCTAAAACCCTTTCCCAATTCTTACACAAAAAAAAAATAATAATAATAAAAAAATAATAATAATAATTGGCTCAGGCTTGACCGTGTGATCTTGGTTGACCGTGTGATCTTGGTTGGCCTAGGCTAAGATCAAAGTTGCTTAAACTGGATCTTGTTTAAGTTTTGCCAGACCGTTTATGACCTATGCAACTTTTTTTTTTTCTATTACATTCTTTATTTTGTTGAGAAAATTTAGAAATTTTATGGATTATGAAAACCTTCAAAATTTTGTTCATTTGATTCATTGGATTTGAGCCATATTTATTCTAAAATTGTATGGAGATGTGGATAGTATTTAAAGGGTACCGCTCCGTCAAAAGGGAGCATAACAGCGTGTGTATTGTGTTCACTTCTGCATCTTCGAAATCCAGAAGCCACTTTTTACAGCGTACGGATCCATCAGTTCTTCGAAATCCAGACGCCATTAACTCTCTGTCCCTCTCCCTCCTCTTCCTCCATTTTTCTCTACTAACCCAGTTCTCCATTTCCCACTTGGAACCCCACAATTCCCCTCTCTGCATCGTTTTCCTTCTCACCGCCGAGTAGGGTTTATTTACTGCAACTGTTTAGCGTTTTTCTCCTTCCTATTCCTGCCTACGCCTCGATCCCACGGTTTCGGTAAGTTCCTCTTCTTCTCCCTCTCGTATTTCATCGCGTTCTGCTCTGTGATGCGTTTTCTTGGCGTCCTGCGTCTTGTCTTCTGTTGCAATTGAATTTCTGTCTCTTGTTTGTGCTGCATTTTTCAGATCTATTCGAATTTGGGTTTTATTTATATTTCCCACTTGGATCAGTTTTTCATCATAAACTAGACATTGTCCGAATTTGGTTCTTGTACGCGATTCTTTCTTATTGGCGTGGTTGATTGTTGATTTTTTATGATTTTGGCAAATCGTGTTACTTCTCAACTCTCAGTGCCTTTTTGGATGGTTTGAATGTAATGTATCTGGGATTTGCTTGTTGGAATAGTTAAATCCTATTGTATGAATCCGGGCTTCGTCTTCTCAGGCGCTATCCTGCATATGTATATACAGTACAGTAGGCATTGCACCCGTCGGTGGAACCGATAAACCCTATTGTATAGCCTAGAAGATGAATTCGACTGCAGATTTTAGATAGAAGATGCCTCTATCTTCAGTTTCAGATCATAGACAGTGGTGATAAAGATAGTTTAACTGCCGGAACTCATCTGTTAGATCAGCCAGCGAAGGTTCTTATTCGCCAAAATGATCAACAGACCACTTGTGCTCACTTACCTGTATCTTTTCATCTACATTTTGCTATCATCTGGAGTTATTTTGTACAACAAGGTATTTCGACATCTGTTTTCTTTAATTCAGATTTGAAATTTTTTCCAGTTTTCATTACCTTTTTCGTTACTGGCACACTTAATTCTCATAATTTAACTGTTTCACAATCTTAATTTAAGGTATTACCATTCTTACTGCTTAGTTGTTGGCTTTCTGCTGATGCTTGTTTTGATTTGCCATTCTAATATTGCAGTGGGTGCTCTCCCCAAAATACTTCAATTTTCCTTTGCCTATTACCCTTACAATGATTCATATGGGCTTTTCTGGTGCTGTTGCATTCTTTCTCGTTCGCGTGTTCAAGGTATGATTTTACCTGAACTTCAATATATGACTTTAAGGGACTTTCTTCAATTTACTGGTTGTTCTTTGTCAATTTGTTCCCTTGGTATGAAGATGACTGTTGAATTGGGTTTTTGTAACTGTCTCTTTTATCTTCCTTAGAGGTAGCCTTTTTTTTTTTTTTTTTTTTTTACNAGTATTAAAAAGTTCTACATCATCCTCAGTCTGTGCCAACTACTAATTGTTACTAGCAGGCAGCAATGCTTCAATATAAAAATCTTGCACGTCTTGGATTATCCCAATTCATCCATTTTCTCTTGCTGGGTTAATCTTTTCTTTTCAAATTTTGGTAGCTAGAGTCATTAATGTTGATTTCATATCTGCAGGTTGTATCTCCAGTCAAAATGACTTTTGAAATGTAAGTGCATCAAGAAAAGTTGTGGTATAATTTCTGTTTGCAGGTTTTTTTTTTCTTCCTTGGGTATAATATCTATCTGTTTTTTAGTGTATAATATATATCTTTTTTGTTGGACAGATATGCAACATGTGTCATTCCAATTAGCGCGTTTTTTGCATCAAGTCTTTGGTAAGTAAAGTTGTAAAATTAGACCTCTTGTAATAGTACTTAAAGAGTTTTGTTTAGTAGGCACGGGTCTCGTATTTTGGTTTTGTAAATGGTGTTTATCAGATATGGGACCAGTGCACGGTGCGTCATGTTCACAATAGTTTTAGCATTACTAACTATTGATATTTCAGGTTTGGTAACACTGCCTACTTACACATATCTGTGGCCTTCATTCAGATGCTTAAGGCTTTAAGTATGGAGGCTAAACTTCATCCTTTTTCTTAATTTTCGAATGAGTCTCCTAAAAAATGTAAAATAATTAGATTTAAATTTGATATTTCAGTGCCAGTAGCCACGTTTTTAATGGCTGTTGTGTGTGGCACCGACAAGTTAAGGTGTGACGTTTTCTTCAACATGTTGCTGGTCAGTGTTGGGGTTGTCGTTTCCTCATATGGAGAGATTCATTTTAATGTAGTAGGTACAGTTTACCAGGTCACGGGTATCTTTGCAGAAGCTCTCCGGCTGGTCTTGACGCAGGTCCTTCTGCAAAAGAAGGGCTTGACTCTAAATCCTATCACCAGCTTATATTACATTGCTCCATGCAGGTACAGTGTACTTTGGTGCTTCTTGACTGGAAATGTCTGTGTAATTGTCAATGGATTCTTAAGATTTCGGATTGATCTAGAGTGACAGTCACTTATTGGAAAATGACGTAAATTTAACAAAAGACAGATTCTAATTTAATAGTGGTCGATGGAATTAGCCGCTCACTTTTTATGTTTGATACATGCAGCTTTGTTTTCCTGTTTGTTCCTTGGTACTTGTTGGAGAAACCAAATATGCAAGTTACTCAAATTCAGTTCAACTTCTGGATCTTCTTTTCGAATGCACTGTGTGCCTTGGCATTGAACTTCTCTATTTTTTTAGTAATTGGAAGAACCGGAGCTGTTACTATTCGAGTTGCTGGTGTTCTCAAAGACTGGATACTAATAGCACTCTCAACTGTTATATTTCCTGAATCTACGATAACAGGGTTGAATATCATTGGCTATGCAATTGGTAATCCTTGTCAAGTGGAGGATTTTTCCTATTATGTGTTACTAATTATGATCTTCAATTTACCAATCCTTCTCTCAATGCAGCATTGTGTGGCGTCCTCATGTATAATTACATAAAGGTCAAGGATGTTCGTGCATCTCAATTGTCTTCTGAAAGCATTCCAGAGAGAATGGTAAAGGTTTCTCTCAATTATTTTTATCTCATGGCAATTTTAATCATTTAAAATATATATACACGAGAACTTTCAAACCATATTAAGTATCAGCTTTGGTTCTAGTGACTGATGGGAACGTTCCATATTTCCATATCGTTGCATCTGTTCTTGTTTTTATAAGCTAGGAATATTAGAGTTACAGAGGCCAGAAGAATTATCATACATTTGTAATGATTATTATTATATTCTTGCCATCAAGTCATCTGCATCGATAATATAATTCCTTTTGGAGCTTTAGTTTTTCCTTAATGTGAGATGTGAAGTATTTATTAAGGTCAAGGGAAATTATGAACTAAACTCTTACCTGCTGCTTGTTTCACTTCATGATTTACATGGAAATGAGATGTATATGATTGAAATTCCCAAATATTGTTGGAAAAGAATGGAATTCTTAAGAGTGTTATATGGAATGTATTGTTTTTGTTCTGCGTGCGAACGTATTTTTGTTTACAGTACATGTCTATGGGAATCCTTCATCATTGTATTTTTTTTAGTTCAATTAATAGAAATTTATGTTTCTTGGGGGAATACATTTTTTTTATTAGAGGAGCTGGATGCAAATGTTACCTTAATGACATCCTATATTTCGAACTTGAAAGTTGATCGAGCTATAACTTATGCTAAATTTTTCGAGCTTTTGCAAGTTTTCATGATATCATATCCATAGTTCCCCTTTCATTCGATGATTTTGCCCAGTAGATTCATGGATATAGTCTGTAAGACAAGACTGTTGAACTGCAAACAATCTGCAAACTTGTTGTTTTGAAAACTCACTGAAGACTCGGAAATCTCAAAGTCCTTGTCGATGGACGATGATTTTAGGGGCCGACCATTAACTTACGTGCTTTTTTGTCTGTCTGTTGTGTAATTTCTATCAGCTGGTTATTGTCTCTTGACCAACCTTCCAATATTTTCCTAACTGAAACTTTGATGGATAGTACAGGACTGGAAGTTAGAGAAGAGATCGTCAGATATATTCACACCAAATAGCAACAATGGCAACGGCGTTAGTGGTTCGTCCGACATGAATGTCGATGAAGAAGCACCGTTACTTGCATCAAGGTTGTCACATAGCGGTCGTATGCAGGTTGGTAACCACAACAAGTAGAGTGGTATATAAATATGAACATGAATTGGTAGGAAGGAAGGAAAAAGAAGAGAGGAAACATTGATGGAAGTTCGTTCTCATATAAAAAGATGAGAATTATATGATGAATCCATTTGAATTTGTGGGAAGTGAAGTGTGTTGTTACATGGAATAGAGATGTTATTGGGTTGGGAGTATGGGAAAGTTGCTGTTATGGGGGCGCTCTTGATCTTGATTTGAATGTAATATCTTGGGACAATTCTTTTAACCAACCAAGTCATGCAAATTTGTATTTGTTGGATGAACCAAACCTTTCTTCTTTAGGGGCACTAAGTAATCTTTGCCGTCTTTGATCCATGAAAGGTTTATCTTTATTTTCAGCATTCATTTCACAATAAAGACCAAAGATAGTCTTTGATTATGCACCAACTTTCTAAATTTTTCTTTTCGTATTCTTACGTTTTAATTTGTTGTTAACTATCATTATGTCGACTCTTGTAGTGAGTATACGAACGATGGTATAATACATAAGTGGCCAGTTTTAGTTTTAGTCGTGTATCTATCAGTTTAAGAAGTTTTCAGACGCTAAAATTGTATCAAAACAACCACTTTTGTAACCTTTTCGATTTAAGCGCAGGGATGCGGAAGTTGGGGGAACAAAGAAAATGATTTGATTGGGGAAGGAGTATAATCAAACAATCGTCTCGTCCTTTCGACGATCTTTGATTCTTTAGTTTGTCTCTTTATCTTCTCTCGAATCATGATCTAACCTTTTGATTAATCGTGAAATGGGGTTCCAAATTTTATTGTTCTTCGTGTTCATCTATTTCTCCTCTAAAAAATTTGAACTTGTTTTGAATAGATTTTTTAATTTTCCAGAGGAAAACATTACTTCACCCTAATCTTCAACCTTTTGAATTCTTTAACAGACACAAAAATGGGTAAAATAAAGAATTGGATTCAATAGAGAAGCAGAAAAATGCGCCTCATTCTCAATATCATTTCAGCAAACAATGTTGAAATGTACATGGAAATTCTTTCATACTTACCTCGACTGATCTTTCCTGCCATCCATGAATCTGGAAAAACCATCACTACATTGATTCAGATGCTTCCATGGATGGTTTTACTGTATAGCGACTCTGCATTCTACTGAATTACTCTCTACAGTTGGTTTCCTTATCCATTGGCCTGCTGCTACTGAGTTTGATTCCGCGTCTTAGGCTCGAGAATCGAAGATATCCAGTCCTGCAGCTTCTGTTCTTCCACCGTCATCTCACCGGCCACAGCATCTCCGTTACTATTAGCATGTTCATTTCCATCTTTCTCCTCTAGCTCAAGATAAGCAAGCCGCTCCAATGCGAGAGTAGCCTGCTTCTTGGCAAACGCAGCATTCTTGATCTTCATCTCCGCTACAGCCCTAGCGTCAGCTGCCGCTCTCCGCATGGATTGAGCGGCGACACGAGCCGCTGCGACAACCGCCTTAGCCGATTTACCGCTAATGTCTCTCCCGGCCAAAGTAGCGACGGCGTACTCCGATTGGCAAACGCCAAGGCCGCCGGAGCCGAAACAGTCGAAGAAGGTAAAAGAAGGATCAGAGCAGAGAGGGCAAAGGAAGGTAGAAGAAAAACGAAAAGAAATGCAAGAGAGATGAGAGATCGAAGGACATCTGAAACACATAACTCGCTGATGAGACGGCGGCGCAGTCGAATCGTCATAAACATCGAAGCACACGGGACAGAAACGGGAGATATTGTTCCTGAGGACGCAATTAGTACAGAGACGACGGAAGGACGCTTTGACACGGACATTGTGGAGGATCCAACACTCGGATTGAGTGATGCCGCATTCTTGGCAGTGAGAAATGGAATTGGATTGCATCGGATGAGGATGAACAGCATTCGCCGGAACAGAAACCCTAGAATCGGAGCCGGAGAGAGAATCAGAACGACAGGAGGCTTTGGGTTCTGAACCTTGAAGAAGAGAGAGAAAAAGAGAACTTTGTTGAAGAGAGAGAAACCTCCTCAGAAAGAAATGGAGGAATCGAGATTGACCTGAAGAAGAAGAAGAAGAAGAAGAAGAAGAAGAAGAAGAAGAAGAAGAAAGGCGATTTGGCCCTCTTGGTTTGAATTTTGAACTCAGAATAACGTCTTTTATAAGTTTAGACGGATTTTCTTCTAAAATTCCAATTTTTAAACTTATCTTTTATTTCTTTTTATATCTCTTTTTTAGAGGAGAATATAGATTTATTTTTTTTTAAATTTTAAATTATTTTAGATTTTATATATATATATATATATATATAATATATATATACTTTAGGGTTTACTTGTGCTCGCCTCTAGTGAATTCTTCAGAGCTGGTGGTGAGACCGTTGAAGAAGTGTCTTGACGTACTATAACTATTATTATCTTCATTTTATGCAATGATGAATTCCACGAAAGTTTATCAATTCTACGTGTGAAAATTTAGGGTTTTAATTTTTTTTGTTTAGGTGGCCATGAGGGAGACTTAGAAGGAACTAAAGGCTCTCTCGACCCACATGACAAAACCACCATTGCCAAGGACGGCAATGGAGAGTTTCATCATGATCAATGTTGCCGAGACGCTCCATATGAAAGGGAGGACAATGAAGCAAACGATGACAAGGAAAGGTTCGTTGACTTAGACAACAGAGTCTTCCTCATAAGAGTCGTCAACAAACTCGAAGCAGCCGAGAAAAATGATTGATCGTGCGGTGGTTATCAGAAGTTGAAACAGAATTTAAGGTGGGGTTGAGGAATTTCAACAAAATTTTAAGAATCTATAGTTGAAATTTCAGAGTAGAAGATGAAAATGAGTTCAAATGAAGAGAGGCGACGGCAGCCATAAACAATCTCTTTCTCCAAGTTCACATAAACATCAACAAAAAACCTCAATAATCATAGCTTTTTCTCTATCCTTTATTTCAAAATGGCATTTTCCGGTACAAGTTTTGAGTTGAAAGAAAAGTAAATGGTAAATTCCCATCGTATAAGGAGATTGGATTGCCTCATACAGAACCTCCAGCTGCGTTTCTACTCGAAAAAGGGTCATCAGTAGCTGAAAAGATCGAAAAAAACAGAGCGAAATCGAAGAACTTGCACTGAAAAGCCCAACTCCCTATCATTCTCCAACCATGAATGGATCTACTTCTCCAAGATCAGCAACGAGAGGTTCCAACGTCTCTGTGTCCTCGTCGTCGTTCGCAAAGTAGGTAGGGAATGGAAGGATCGACTTGTTGGGTTTCTTGTAGAAGGCGTCTTTTATAAATACAAAGTTTCCTTCGGCGCCCGGGACCTGGAAGGTGAAGTTTTGTGCAGCAAATAATCTCAGATCACAATGTCGCAAGAGTGTCATATTTATGTGTATATTGAAAGAAACTTACTTGTCCTCTAACCCACATCAAGTTTCTTGCAGGATCAATTTTGTAGACCCACACATTTTTCACAGTTCTCTGCTTCCCACCCATACGACCAGCCATCTTCTTACCTTTAAAAACCTGGAAAATAAGAACACGTTTCTCAGTCGTATACGACATGGCATACAGAGAAAACGGAGTAGAACTCACAACATAACAGACCATAAAAACGATTCAAGAAATAAATCAGACTAAACCAAAGCGTGTTCTATTACAACATAGTAATTCTACTGCAGATAAAGTTGGTATTAAAAAAACAATTCAAGCTTGTTCTATTACAATATAGTAATTACTCGATATTGATTCATTGCACAAGCATAGATAAATCCAGAAAACGTCCTTTTACCGTGCAAGTTATTCCTTTTTGTTTAGTCCCATCAAATTCTTGTTTCTATTCTCTAAAATCTCCATTCATTGAGAAAGAACCTTGCACATTGACAGGAAACGAAGGAGACAGAATCAAAGTCCTATGTCGAAGTAGGCTAGCGCGATATATTACCCTACTACTACGCGGATATCTTCAATGCTCGAGTTTCAACCAGATGTGAGTTTTGGGTAGCCTTAAAATGCATTTGAGAACTGAAATAACCACTCAATCTTAAAAATGAGTGTCACCATGAAAAGATAAACACACCTTTCCAGGAGCATCCCTCTGACCTGTAGAACCGAGGCTTCTGTGGGATAATGATGCTCCGTGGGATGCTGGCATTCCTTTAAATCCATGCTTTTTCATCACTCCCTGTGAACAATAAGAAAAAAGATTAGCCATAAGAGACATCATTTTATGGAAAAGATATTATACCATTTACACATGGAAAGAAAACAGCTTTTTTATGTCTAGAACACAAACATACAACCAGATTAGCAAAAACATGAAAAACAGAAACAAAGCAAAGATCAAAGATCAACATAAGTTATCAGCTACACAAGTTTCTCCTAGGGTTTGTATAGAGCCCTTAATATTTTTCGTGTTTATACTTATATATATGAATTGTGTGATTGTTTTAATTCTTGTCATCTTGAGGATGCACGTGATCTCATCGAGAAATTGTCCGTATTATCTTGTGATAACATACACATGTACAGCACTGTGACTTTGATGTTCAAATTTCACCCCGCAGATCATGCAGAATGTTAGATAATTAAGCATTCAAGCCAAACAAAACAAGTTCGAGTTAGGTAAATCATGGTAAAATATTAGAGTTGGGTTACGGTGTTTATTGAAAATATTTGCCTGAATATGCAATTAACTTAACCATTTATGTTCCCACAATAACATTCATGTGTTTTGAATATGTAATTAACTTAACCATATTAACAAATACAAGGGAATGAAAGAAACCTAATAGGAGTAGAGGCTGTGAGCTAAAAACTTAATGAAGGAATGCTGCAATGGACTCACCTGGAAACCTTTCCCTCTTGTTATTCCTGTCACATCAACAAACTGTCCAGGGACAAAATGACGAACACCAATTGTCGTACCAACTGGAAGAAGGGCGTCTTCTGTCACTGGAAACTCCCTCAGTTTCCTCTTCAATGGAACACCTTGAGCCCTAAAATGACCTACCTCGGGTTTTGTCAAATGCTTCGCCTTCTTCTGTCCACAGCCAATCTAACTAGCACCATAGCATAGCACACTTGGTCAATAAATGCAAGTCCTATACCATAAAATTTGTAAGAACTGAAAAAAGAGATCTCATACATATGGTCTAACGGTCAAGACAACTTTTTTTCCCCTTAGAAATGGTGAAATCAACAATGGTAAGTGTAAGTAATAATCAAAACTCTTGTTGCTTCCCAAATATTAGGGAGGTAGGCAATGAGTTTGATACGAGAATTTGAACCTCGATAACCCAGTTATTAAGAACAAAAAGGTCATATAATCACGTCTAGTTAAGTGTAACAATGGAAGCCACAAAATTTCGGACCAAGACAGTTTTCTGTCTGATCCGTATACGTCTGCTTTGTCTCAAATGAGCATTCTGAAGAAACTCCCGTTAAGTTATACTATTACTATTGTCTATTAAAAGGATTATTCTTTCATTTCAGTTATATACCTCTTCCTACTTCTGAACTTCATTTTCAAAAAACTTCAATGGGTACACGCAAGAAATAGGCCAATTCGGCAGCCTTTTGCTCAATTTCTCGTGAGGTCAGATTCTGATCGGTACGAGTAAAGGGAATGGCCCATTGGCCTCTGATTTCCATATGAAAGACAGAACGTACATAAATACCCTCTTCAACTTCTATTCTGATAACTGAATATCTTTCATAGGTGAAATGCTGATCCAAAACAACAGTGTGCAGCTCAATTCAGTATAGTTCCAGAATCCATGGAATTGAAAGGGTAGGAGTAACAGAGTAACAGCTTCAAATCCCTCTCACAGAGAGAGTAACATAGCAAATAGTATTCCAAAGATGTACTCCTCGGCATCATTAAGCCAAAATCCCATGCCATTCAGAAACCAAGACTACCAGAGCCAACAATGTCCCCTTCCTAATTTCATCTAAGCAGTGCTCACAAGAATAATAAACAAAAACTACTCCGCTGACAGAAATGAAAACGAGAAGAAGATATTTAAACAGTACCTGGAGAGCTGTGATGCCTTCTTTCTCAATAGTCTTGACCTGAGATACAATATTATCATCAACCCAGAGCACAGTGATGGGTACCCTAGCTCCCCATTTATCCCACAGCGCCGACATTCCACACTTGACAGCAATGACTCCCGTACGCTTCGAGTTAGGGCTCATAACACCAGGTTTAGCTTCAATAATCGGAGAAGAAAGCGAAGAGCCATCACCGGCCTGAATCGAACCCTCGGTACTGAAAGTACGGAAGAAGAAATAACAAGACGGATGCGTCCATGAAGAAGAAGAAGAAGAAGAAGTAATTATCGGAGAAGCGGCGGAATTGATCGACAGAAGACGAAAACGAGAAATGAGACCTCTGGATAAAGCCGACATGGTGAAGAACACTCGCAACGATTGCTTGGATGGGGAGATGCAAGAGAGAAAATGGGAAGCTTTAGCTCAGTTTCAGAGTAGATTCCGATCTCGGAGACACTGGAATTTCATTCTCTCTCTCTCTGTACGCAGTGTAATGGAGGGAGAGCGGCAGCAAGCAAGGTGACCACTCGGGGTTTAGGGTTCTAAGAAAACTAAAAATATCAACGACACGGTGCTAATTTAAATAATAAAAAATAATTTATTTATTATTCCACTTATTATTTTGTGAAATTTTATATTTAATTTTTTTCTTAAATATTCCTCATTAATAACATTTTATTTTATGGACGAATTTGTTCGAGATTTTCAAGTTCGATTGTCAAAACTATACAATATTTTGTGGACGTATGATCAAAATTTTTACTCTATTTAAGTTGGTATCGTGTTCGGTATATATTTTGTGCTAGATTTAAACCATGTCTCAATAAATCATATCGGTATACTGCTTAAAATAATATTTTATATTTAATTGTTCGAAAATAAGTTTATGATTTAAAATTTTAAAAATAATAATAATAATAATTCACAAATAATTGAAAAAATTAAAAAATATATATAAATTTTGAATATATGGAAATATAAGGAATTGAAAAAATCCCATAAAATAACGAACGGGGAAGATCATTCGGACACCGTCCCGCCCCGAAGTGCACTTCAAAATTGGCGCGTGGAGAGATTCCATTTCATCGGAGACTCTAGCAGCAATTGGAGAAAGGGTTTGGCGCCTTTCTCCAAGAAAAATGGAATTTGGAGATGAAGATGATGACTGGAACTTGACACTTGAAGAACTCGATTCCCTCGAGAGAGATGCTGTTCAGAAGATCGCTCAACTTCATTCCGCTGCTGCTTCTGCTTCTTCTTCTTCAGTAAACGTCTCTATTCCTTGCTCTGCTTATAATCAATACTCTCATCAGTTCGTTCAATCAAATGAGGCCAAAATCTGCAACCTAAAACCTCAAAACCCTGCATTTCAATCTCCCCAACTCAATCCTGCACGGGGTTCTCATTCGCGCGGGGTTTGTCGTTGGTTCATGCTTTGATTATGGTTTTTGTAGTGTTTTATTGTACCTTTAGGACCCTGTTTCTGAGATTGTAGCGCTATGTCCGCGTCCATGGTGTTCTTTGGTGTTATATGTTTTTACCATGCTTCCAAATCTTTGATCATTTGTTAATATTCAGGTGGAAACCCTTCCTCCCTTGGCCGGAGTATTACCTTCATCCGCTACGTCAAAAGAGCACATTGGTAAGCTTTTACTTTTTCAGCTTCGTAATTCTATCTCTTTACAATTTGAACAAAGCTTATAACTTTTTGAATGCGGATTCTTCTAACGATTAGAGTTCAATAATGGAATTGTTTAGGAAATGATCATATCCCAGCTGAATTTGAATTGTTTGTACTTAGTCTATCGACCCAATTTGATACATTTGTTTGGTCTTTGAATGCATATCCTTTTCTAATTATCCATTATCCTTGCTTGGAACTTGCAAGATTGGCACCGTCTAATCTATGGGAGCTCTTTTCGATAGCCCTGAGTTGTTTTTTTTACTTATATGAAACGAAAGCTTGTTTCTTATGAAAAGAAAATACAATTTCAATCTCATGTATCAAAATTTTCCCTCATATTGCTCCAACATAATAATGAGCGGCTAAAAGTTATTTATTATCTGCATATCTTTTGGCTGTTTGTGTAAGGAGATGAAGGTGCAAAGGAACTACCTAAGCTTTCTGTCAAATTTTTTCTTCACAGCAGCGGGAACATTGCTGCAAAATTTTCATACGATCAGGTGCATTTTCTAGCTGCCTGCAAAGATTTTGTTCTAGCTACTGCTGATCAAATCCTCCTTTACGTCTATATTATCATGCATTTTTTATAGGTACTGGTAGAAGCTTTTCGAAAAATCCCTAAAGCCACTTGGAACGCAAAAGAAAGGTTTCCTCCACTCACTTCTCGCTCTCATCATGGTTGTATTTGTCTGTTACCATTTGTATCTCTTAAAACTTTCGTACCTGCAGATTATGGATGTTTCCAATATCTAGTATGTCAGCGGCAGAAAATGTTTTACGCGACGTAGTTGGTTCTAAAGTTGAGGTTGTAACCTTTGCCTCATTACCTCTACAATCGATTGATATAAAATAATATTTATGAGGACAGTCTGTTGTGGCATAAGATATCCTAATAATGTAGTTTAGTTTTTTCACAGGTAGAGAAGTTAGATAGCTTGGTGCATCGTGCTATCATAGCAGCTTCTCTGCTTCCTGATCTACGAGGTAGATATTGAATGTGGTTAGAAACTCGATGTTAGTAACATTTATATTAAATGTCCTAACTCAGGCATTGGTTTGACTCCTAGTTACCCCTTCTTTCTGTAAATTATTTTCCTATTCAGGGGTTGTTTGCATATTAATATATGTATATACTAAATGTTTTGATGTTTTCTATGATTTTGCACAAGACAAATATAACAGGTTACCTGCGGATATCGAATCAAAGCTTTTACCCTTTCAGCGGGAAGGTGTTGGGTATGAAGTATTGGAGAGTTCTGTCAGTTGCCACTGTGTTTTATCATAATAAGTTAAAAGTTCTAAATTTGATATGTATGAGTTTCTTTTTTATCTTTGTCAATTGCTATTTTCAGGTTTATCTTACAGCATGGAGGTCGTGCTCTTTTGGCAGATGAAATGGGGCTAGGGAAGACTTTGCAGGCAAATGACTCTTTAACTGAGCTTTGTAATCGTTATGTTGTATTTGAACAACAATTTTTTAGATAATAAATAAAACACACCTGCTTCGTATTTCGGAGATGTAAATTCTCATTTTGGGAATTTCAGTTTAGATATTGCAATGCCGAAAGTAGTTGACTAGATTACGGGTCTCCTAAATTCTGATGAATACACCATTTGCTTGAGTTCTAAGGGTACTGTTTACTGTGTGATAAGGCATCATATGAGCCCATGATGCAATTTCCATGGGTACAGGCGTTCTTCTTCTTGATTTATGTTTTTCTACGTCAAAGATAATCAAATAGTCCATGGGGTCCATGTGGATTCTGCTAAATAATACATCTTCTCAACTTTGATTTTTATCTCTTAAATGTTGCGTCATCTCAAAATCCTTAGTTTTCTCACTCTCTGCAGGCTATTGCTGTGGCTGCATGTATTCGCGAATCATGGCCCGTTCTTATACTCGCACCATCTTCCTTACGCTTGCACTGGGCTGCTGTAAATATTTTGTCAACTTCACCTCCTTTTTAAAGAGAGAATTTTTGCTAACTTGTTACTTCTCTTTTGCTTTCTTCCAGATGATTCAGCAATGGCTCAAAATTCCTTCATCAGATATTCATGTATTAACCACATCCTTGTCTCTGTAATTGCTTTTATTTATTTATTTATTATTTAATCGATTATTGGATTGAGATTTTATATCTTGTACACGATTTCTGGTGTCTTGATAGGGTTTAAAAAGGATGTTTGAGTTGCAGCTTTAGATGTTTATACTTTATTAAGTTCTGAATCAGGTTGTTTTGTCCCAAAATTGCGGGTCAAATAAGAGTGGATTTACTATCCTCTCCTCAAGCACAAAAAGCACCATTCATCTTGATGGCCTTTTCAACATCATCTCCTATGATGCGGTCCAGAAGTTACAGAATATTCTAATGGCCTCGGAGTTTAAGGTGCCTCTGTACATTTTTATGTAACGCCTAGATTTTGTCTAGTTATTTCATTTCATGCAGCAAGAAAATCATCGCTCATCTTTCTTTTCTTTTTTCTTTTTTTTTTTTTTTTTTTTTTTTTTTTTTTTTTTTTTTTNTTCTTGTGGACTTCTGTCCTTTTATTTTCTATGTTTTACCTTTTTGAGATCCGTTAGAATGTTGTCATGTATTTCAGACAAGATCCTTGGTTTGTTAGTTGTAGTATTACGAACTCAGTAATATTTCTACGGGTTTCTTTATTCTCTACCCTGAATGTTAATGCTCATACACTGGCCTAGTTATTTGTCAGGTTGTTATTGCAGATGAGTCACACTACATGAAAAATGCTCAAGCAAAGAGGACGGTCGCTTGTTTGCCCATTATACAGGTTATCTTGTCTTCTTAATGAAGTCCACTCCTGCAGGGATTTTTTTGGCAAGTCTTTTTTTGGGGTTTAACAAGAGTATAAATGGATTGTTTTCAACCTATTTCGTAACCCAGGGTAGTTCTGTTGAGTAGAATGAATGTGTCTATCGTGCATGATGCAAGTGTATTTGACTGAGTTGACTGAAAATATGTTTCTAATTAGACGCATCCTATCAGTTTTAAATGGATACATTTTTTGGCAAAGTGGATGGTGAGAGATCCTACATCAGTTGGGGAGGAAAACAAAACATTCTTTATAAGGGTGTGGAAACCTCTCTCTAGCAGACACGTTTTAGAAACCTTGAGGGGAAGCCCGAAAGGGAAAGCCCAAAGAAGACAATATTTACTAGCGGTGGGCTTGAGCCGTGACAGATGCATTATGGAAATTGAATGTGTCTTTGCCTAAAATGCATGCATTTTGGAAATTGCATGTGCCACTAGAATGTGCGCTGTAATGCACATGGACTTTACGCACAGGTATTCCTTTTCCTTTATAACCCTTACACATGTTAAAATCTTATTTTCAGAAAGCTCAGTATGCTATTTTGCTTAGTGGAACTCCAGCATTGTCTCGACCTATTGAACTCCTCAAGCAGGTTGAGTTTACTTGTTCTTTCTGGCTTAATACCATGTACATGTCTAAGTATTTGGTTTTTATGTCAGTTGAATTTTCTTTGAACTTTGCAGTTGGAAGCATTATATCCAAATGTGTATAAAAGTGTTCATGAGTATGGCAACAGATATTGCAAGGGTGTAAGGAACAATGGCTTCTATAATCAAAAGCTTGTTACTTATAGCTGTGGTCTTGTTTGAATCACTTAGAAACATCATCATTTTCAGGGAACTTTTGGATTATATCAAGGTGCAAGTAACCATGAAGAATTACACAATCTGATGAAAGCAACCTTGATGATCCGTAGGCTTAAAAAGGAAGTTCTTTCTGAGCTCCCTCTGAAGCGTAGGCAACAGGTACATGTTCCAATTCATTTTGTTTTAAAGATTTTTTCCCTTTTTTCTTTTCTTACTGGTCCTCTGACAATTTGCTTCATGTTTGCAGGTGTTCCTTGATTTGGCTGAGAAGGACATAAGGGGAATTAAAGCTTTATTTTGTGAGGTAATTTAAGAACATCCAGAATATTTAGCTTATCCTTGGGCATTTGTATGGCAACCCTTTCATTCTATAGGAAACTTAAATTTTATTCATTAATATAAAAAAAAAAATTCTAGAGAAATAAGAGGATAAAGAATACTCTGATCTACAAGCTAAAATTGAAAAAGTAGCCTATCTAGAATCAGGAAATGCCAAAATTTAGGTTCTACTTCTCTGAGTTTTTTAGGTTAACTTATAAAAACTACCCTTGAAATTTGCCTTTTGTTTAAAAAGTATCCATATTCTTTCAAGTTGCAATATTATCCTCAAACTGTTATGAACATTTCAAAACTACTCTTAGAGTAGAGAAATCGTTTGAATGTTAGATGAAAAATCTACATGTTTGTATGCCGTTCTTTCCGACTTAATCCAGACAAGCATTCTAGTTACGGCTATATTTTTCCTGTCATTTTTTTGTCCAACATTCTAAAGAATTTGTACTCTTAAGGTAGTTTTATATGTTTATGAAAGGTTAAAGGTTGTAAACAAGGATATTTTTTTTTATAATTTAGCCTAAGCTTTTGTTTCTGAGTACAGAAAGCCTATTTGGATGATTTTCTAGAAGTTTTTTTTCTTTTTTTTTGTTTGATTTATTTTCACATAGCCTTTAACTTGAGTAGATCTTTCGAACATCATTATAAGTAGTAAAAAGCATGGATAATCAAACGGTAGGATCGAGTGCACAGTAATCAGCAAACAATATGAAGATTCCGACACAGAAAATACACTCAAGTATCGGATTAAGATTCAACTGATGCAATTACTACCCCGAACTCGATCAACATATTCAATCCTGTCTTGAAAAACTACTACTTTTCATTTTCGGCCAAATAGCCTTTTGTGAAGCGGAAATCACACATTTCTGAATTATCATTTTTCCTTTATGCTCAGCCCCAACTTTGGGCTGTTACTTATTTCTAATAGCCTTCATTTAGGAAGTTTAAAAACAATGCCTTTCTACTAATATAATGTGTTTGTCTACAGTTGGAGGTTATTAAAGGAAAAATTAAGGCCTGCAGATCAGAAGAGGAGGTAGAATCACTGAAGTTTCAACAAAAGAATCTTATTAATAAGGTAACTGTCAATGCTGCTCATTTTATTGCATATTAAGTGTTCATGTGATAACTAGCATCCCTGAATTTGATTTTTAGCTATAAATTCAGTGCATCGAGGTCTTATAGAGATGTTTTTCTTATTAAATAACCTCGAAAATTTGCCCAATATCTTCCTCCTTTCTTATTTTAAAGTGTCCAACTTTATATTGAAACCAGATATACACTGATTCTGCTGAAGCCAAGATTCCAGCAGTTCTTAATTATTTAGAGACTGTGGTTGAGGTATTTTTCCAAACATCCATGTGTACTACCAGCTTGCTTAATATCTCGACTTTTGTTATGTGGACGTCTGTCAGTGTACATTCAAGTGGATATATTATGTTAAAGTACACTTAATAATTCTCACAGGGAGGTTGCAAGTTTCTGGTCTTTGCTCATCATCAGCCCATGATTGTTGCTATACACCAGTTCTTTCAAGTAAGCCATTGTTGCTATACACCAGTTTCTGGCTTGAGATCAGTCTTTTTCTTATTTAAACTGCTGATTTCCAGAAAAAGAAAGTGAACTGCATTCGAATTGACGGCGGTACTCCGTCAGCAACACGGCAAGCTCTGGTTGCAGACTTTCAGCAGAAAGATTCTATCAGGGCAGCAGTGGTACCATTTTCTTTTGCCCAAACTTTTCAAAAGTTTCTCAATGGAAGCTAAAATGGTGACCAAAATTTAAAACTTCTGCAGTTATCTATCAGAGCTGCAGGTGTTGGGTTAACGTTAACCGCTGCCAGCACGGTTATCTTTGCCGAGCTTTCTTGGACCCCGGGTGATCTGATTCAAGCTGAAGATCGCGCTCATAGAATTGGACAAGTATGAACATGCTATATGTTCTATAAGTTTCAAGTACAATGATAATAGGAATCTTCATTGGGTGATCTTGTTCTTGTAGGTGTCTTCTGTTAACATACATTATCTACTGGCGAACGACACAGTCGATGATATCATATGGTAAGTTCCCGTTGAGCGTTGGCTAAACGATATCTGTGAGTAAAGTAATCCATTTATTTGCTTCTTGCAGGGATGTTGTTCAGAGCAAGTTAGAAAATTTAGGACAGGTAACTCTCAATCCAGAAAATTTCCAACTGAGATTTAAATTCTATTTTAGTCGTTAGCTTTCGCCGTATTATATTTTGGTCGATAAACTTTTAAGTTTCAGATATGAGTCCTTGAACTTTGCATAAATTATAAAACTAGACCAGACTTAATCCTGTTTCAAAGTTGGTGCCTCCAATCCAGAATCTCTTCCAAACAAGTTTTGGATACTCTTGTTTAGTACTTAAACTTTATTTAAACCGTCCAAGCCCACCGCAAGTAGATATTGTCCTCTTTAGATTTTTCCTTTTAGACTTCACCTCAAGGTTTTTAACACGCATCTGCTAGAGAGAGGTTTCCAAACCCTTATAAGGAATATTTCGTTCTCCTCCCCAACCAATGTGAGATCTCACATCACCGTTAAGTTGGACCCTTTGACGAGAACTTTAATCTTCTTGCAAGCCTTACACTTAACCCAACTACACGTGACTTCAAACGTTTGTCTATAGAGGTACTGTAGACAAGCAAAGATTATCTTTGGTAGGTTTCTATTATGCCTTGGAATCTTTGGTAGGTTTCTATTATGCCTTGGAATCTTTGGTAGGTTTCTATTATGCCAAGTTCCAAGGACTAAAATGACATATTTGAAAGTTTCGAGACCAAAATAGCATTCTTTTTGTAGCTCGGATTCTAAACTTATTTGTATTTGTTAGCTTGGATTTGTAGTTTTATGTTTGAACTGGTGAATTGTAGATGCTGGATGGGGAAGAGAACACATTGGAAGTGGCAGTGAAGCAGCAGCCAACTTCAAGCAGCAGTCCAAATTCAAAGCAAAAGACATTAGACTCTTTCATTAAGCGCTGCAACAATGTAAGTGCTGATACTCAATCCAAGTTGAAACTTCCCAGGCATTAAATCATACAATCATTTTCCTGCACCTAAAAAAAGGAATATCTTTTTCTTGATCTTATAGTTAACTCCTTTGTATTAAAGCTAAAATTCACCTCTTAATTATGAATACTTAGAATTTTAATTTTTGGTACCTATATTTACATGTAACACCCGTTCATCAACAGCAATCACTAATCACAGGAGTTACTAGTGACACAGATAATTTGGTTTGAAAAACCAACCATCAAACATAACATTTTCATATATATGATAAGTAAAATATCTATATCGGTTATTTTGAGTTTGAGTTGTAAAAAGTACATGATTTTACAGTATAAAACCATGTACTTTTTACCACTTAAAATAACTAGTATAAGTTTTTAACAAAGCACATGTTCATAAAACAGGCTCGAAAAAGGTTCTCAAAGTCTGTTTTATACTCATTGTAAATAACATAATTCACACGTTACGTTTTATTTATCATATAAGAAAATGTTCTGTTTGATGGTTTTACAAAGCAAATTATCTATATTAGTAGTAACTCTTGTGATTCAAGCGGTCGATGAACGGACGTTACAACAAATTTGTCAGAAACTAAAAGAGGCTAAAATGATCCTCCATCTACCTGAACTTCACAGTCCTAGCAGCTGGATTGGCTCCAAAATTTCCCTAACCCATAAGGACGATGGTAAACTTTTTACGAACTACACTAAATTAACTTCTCCCAAGAAGGCATCAAATTGAAGGTGCAAACCTAGGTTGTTTATGCTCCCCTTGTCCTCCTAGATGCTCAGCCACAATTCTACCAACATCCTCCACTCCAACTCCAATGCACAGTGGATTTGGAGAGCGAGTTTCCATGTCCAAAGAACTAGAAACTCTCACATTTGGTCCATCTCTGCATCTTCCCATGCATTTACACCCACAAACAACACTATCTGCCCCCATCACCCTCTCGAATTCCTCCATCAATGCCGCTGCCCCTGCTTTCTTGCACTTGTTTCCCATACACACTTCAACCCTCCCTACAGATGCCGACCGAGCAACACCGAAGTTTCCGGTGTTTGAATTGAGCTGATGGGTCTGCAATGGAGGAGCTAATGCTGATCCTTGAATGGCATTTGCCTGCCATTGATCTGAGAATGGCTGCGAAAGTGAGGGTGAATTTGCCTTCCTTGTTCGGTACCTTGTGTTGGTCATATTGCCTTCAATGGCACTGGATTCGGAGGATGAAGATGATGAATCGTGAGCGGTTTGTAATCGAGCTGCTTTCAGCTTGGCCTTTTCTAGCTTCCTTTTTCTCTTCTGTTCCTTCTCCTCTGCTTTTAGCTGTTGAAGCTGTCTTTCCAACACCTCTCTCGTTTCCTCAATCTGATCAACAAAGATGTTATCAACCAATCTATGCAGCCAAAAAAAAAAAAAAAAAAAACANAGTTCTAGAGCGATTCTTTGGATGATCAAAGCAAAAACAGAAGAGTCCCATGGCGAATGAATGCAAGTAAATCTTTAAATCAACTCCAATTCAACATGATATGATGAATACCGTTTAATACTAGAAATGAAAGCATCAGGATTCGATGAATAATTATTCAGCCATTACAGATCAACTATCAAGTGGCGCGAGCAAACAGGATTCGAATCATAGGATTTTAGTAACGATAGAGAAAGAGAGAAATTCCGAATCGTTCAACTTACAGAGAAGCGATCCGCCTGAAACTCGCCGACCGAGCTATCATCAAAACGAAACACGAAGCCGAATGCAAAAGCCGCAGATGAATCACCAGACAATCCTTTCAGCAATTTCAATTTCTTCTTCACCGCCTCCTTCTCCTTCTTCAATCTGCCACCATGGCACCTCGTTCCAACATAATACCGCACATGACCGTCATCGCTAAACCTAGGAGAATTTATATTCCGACGAACGTAGAGGCCGAAATCACGAGTTTCAGTACGAACAGAGCCACCGGAAATGGACAGGCTACAGGGCGCCCGCCGGGCATCATGACCGGAGACCTCCATGGAAGATTGAGCAATCTCTCGGCGGATGAGGCCGGGAAGTCGCCGTGAAACGGCACCAGAGACCTCCATGGATGTAGGGAACGTGGCTTCGGAAGAATTGATTGATTGAAAATTGGAAGTAAAAAGAAGCAACGAGTCGTAATTTTTGGAAGGAAAGAGGTCTTGTTGTCAACAAAAAACCGCATTTGGATGACGTGGCGGATTTTGTGTGGAGATTGAGAGACCTCGTGGCAACGCACGTGGACCACGAGCCTTTTTCGTTCTCGCGCGAGCACCGCTTTACCGTCTGCCGTTGGATGATTGTTGCATAGATCGGATGGCTAGTAAATAACCCACGTGGATACACGTAGGATGCTGGCGTGTATTAGCTTTTAAGTTTCTGGCTTTCTTTAAATAAAACATCTTTTAAATTATTTAGATAATTTTTTAATGAAATAAAAATGAGTAACTTTTTTAAAACGGGATTGTAAATGTTATCCTTTTTTTTTTTAGATAAGAATGCTATTTTTATCATTTAGTGAAGATAAAGAAGGAGATTCTTTTTAATAATTGTAGAGCTAAAATAGATATTTTAAATGTAACTGTTCAAGCTCACCACTAGCTGATATTATCCATTTTTACTAGTTACGTATGAATTGTCAGCTACAGTTATAAAACATATCTATTATAGAGGTTTTCCTCTACAACCGATGTGGAATCTCACAATCCACCCTCGTAGAGGTCCAACGTCATCATTGACATACTGCTCGATGTCTGACTCTAATATCATTTGTAAGAGTCCAAATTCACTGCTACAGTTTTAAAACGTGTCTAATAGAGAGAGGTTCTCACACCCTTACAAGAAATGTTTTGTTCTCTCCCAACTGATGTGAGATTCCACAATCCACCCCTTGGGAGCCAACGTTCTCGCTAACGCTGACACACTACCCCATATCTGGTTTTAATACCATTTGTAATAGTCCAACCTTACTGCTAACAGCCAGTTACGTATCGTCATCAGCATCACAATTTTAAAACGCGTCTACTATGAGAGATTTTCACACCCTTATAAAAATGTTTCGTTCCACTCTTCAACCGATGTGGAATCTCACATTAAAAGTCTAATTGAGATCGAGGAATCAACTCAGCCTAAAATGAAGAAGGGTAAAATAAAATAAAATAAAATAAAAGGGATAAAAAAGAATATATAACTTTCACACCAATTCAAATACTAAAATAAGAGTTTGGATATTCAACAATATTCAAATTACAAATATAAATTTCTAAGAAGTAAAAGAAACTAATTTATTTTTTAATAAAAAAAAAAAAAAAAAAAANTTCACACCAATTCAAATAGCATAGTAAAAAAAAAAAATAAAGAAAAGA